>NW_017670723.1:33108-127094 GCF_001879085.1 Nicotiana attenuata | reverse complement strand
TGACAATCACTACGACGGACGTACCGACCGATCCAACAATTATTAACTGTGCACGGCCGGGGGAGGGGGGGGGGCCGCGAATGACGCGAACCATAGATGCATCTATTACCCCGCTCGCGAATCATACATGCGACGCGGTCAAATATAAATAACAATCACCCCGCTCGCGAATCATACATGCGACACAGGTACGCATACAAACACACATTCAAACAGTCAATTTAGACTTCATTAGGGAAGCAATTATTCAAGGAGGAGTCAATTTCTCTTTTACAAGTCGAGGAAACGGTGTTTAACTCTTTTAGAAAATCATTTACCACTTCGATACGATTAAAGCAATTTAAACTATCAATAAGGTTACAATTATTTCAAGTAAGGCATGCTTTTGGGTCCTAGACTACCCGGACATAAGCATAATAGTAGCTACGCAGGGACTCTCATCACCTCGTGCGTACGTAGCCCCCACAAATAGCAGCACATAACCAATTAATTCACCTATGGGGACAATTCCCTCTTACAAGGTTAGAAAGGAGACTCACCTCGCTCCGAAGCCTATATTCCAATTCAAGAACGCGCTCAAACCTCCCAATCAGAGCCGAACGATCCAAAAACTATTCAAATGGGGTAAGAACTAGTCAATACAAGCTCAAGAGTTCAAATTCCAATTAGTGAACTAATTTCCCAATCCTAAATACAAAGTTCTTAAAATTCATCCCCAGGCCCACGTGCCCGAATTCCGGAAATTTTTGAAGAAAGTTGTTACCCATAACCTTATGAAGTCAAATTTATGATTTTTACCAAATTCCATAACCATTTTCGTGGTCAAATCTCATTTTTATACAAAAACTAGGTTTTCATCTAAACCCTTAATTTCACCAATTTTTACATGTTAATCTATCCATAATCTATGTATTAAACTTATGTTGTGTAGAAATTACTTACCTCAAAGTGCTAGGTGAAAACCCTCTTCCAAAAGCTCCGAAAATTGCCCAAATCCGAGACTCAAAACTCAAAAATGAGTAAAAATGGCTGACTCCCGTTTTTAGGCATTCTGCCTAGGCATGTCGCATGTATGAAATGCAACTTTGCCTGATTTTCGGGCAAAAATGAACTACTACCAGCCTTCAATCAACGGACCATAACTTTTTGTACAAATGTCGAAATGATGAATGGTTTAACTTTCTGGAAACTAGAATCAAAGATCTACAACTTTCATGTTTTGAATATTTTCAAGTTCCTTAAAGACTTCGAGATATATGCTTCCAAAGTAGGGTCCTCGCATCAGAAATTTCTGGGAAAATTACAAAACAGCTTTACCACCCTTCATCCAGTCGATCATAACTATAGTACAAATATTCAAATGATGAATTGTTTATCTTTCTGGAAACTAGAATGCAAGGGCTGCAACTTTTATGTTCTACAAATTTTCAGATTCCTGATATATTGCAAGATATAAGCTCCCAAAGTCAGCTCTGCAATTGCACCGTTGCTCTCCAAAAACAGCTTCTGCAGCAGAAAAATGTAGCAGCTCCTTTTGTCAGAAATCCATTCCGTTAACCTTCCGAAATCCACCCGAGTCCCTCGGGACCTTAACCAAATATACCAACATATCCCAAAATACAATACGAACTTAATCGAGGCTTCAAACCACGTCAAACAACGTCAAAACTACGAATCGCGCATCGAATCAAATTATGAGTTTTCAAATCTTCCAACTTCTATATTCTGCGCCGATGCATATAAAATCAATCCGGAATGACTTCAAATTTTGCACATAAGTCAAATTCGACATTACGGAACTAATCCAACTTTCAAAATCAGAATCTGACCCCGATATCAAAAAAGTCAACTCTCGGTCAAACTTCTCAAAAACCTTCAAATTTCTAACTTTCGCCAAATGACTCCAAAATGACCTACGGACCTCCAAATCCACTTCCGATCGCGCTCCCAATACCAAAATCACCACACGGAGCTATTCCTAGACTCCGAATCCCCTACGGATATCGATAGCATTGAATTGCACTTCAACCCAAATTTATGAAATTTTTCTAAAATGCTAACTTCCACAATAGGCGCCGAAACACTCCCAGGTCACCAAAAACCCGATCTGAACATACGCCCAAGTCCGAAATCATCATACGAACCTGATGGAACCTTCAAATACTGATTCTAAGGTCACTTACTCAAAAATCCAATCTTAATCAATTCTATCAACTTAAAGCTTCCGAAATGAGAATTCACTTTCCAAATCAACTCCAAACTTCCCGGAATTCAATTCCAACCATGCGTACAAGTCATAATACTTGAAGTGAAGCTGCTCATGGCCTCAAACTGCCGAAGGACGCGCTATAGCTCAAAACGATCGGTCGGGTCGTTACAGATGCCGTACAATATTTTGTGAGTGAGAGTTAATGCATGAAGGGTGATGCCGTGCCATGATATGTGAGTGGTAATGCCCGAAGGGTGATGCTGTGCCATTTCTTTTGTTTATATGGTGAGGATGAGAGTTAATGCACGAAGGGTGATGCCGTGCCATTTCTGTTAATTATTATGGTGAGGCTGAGAGTAAAAGCACGAAGGGTGATGCCATGCAATTGTCTTTACTATGTTTAATACTTTCATTGGTGCAAAGCATATTGTCTGCTGTGGTTTCTTTACAGTTACATTTTTCTTTATCTTGTATTCCCCTCAGCATGTTTCCCCTCCCATTATTATCTGTTCAGCTTCTATTAGTTGTTATTGTGCTCGTATATTGTTTAATTGCACATGTTTATGAATGTGTCTTGGCTTAGCCTCGTCACTACTTCACCGAGGTTAGACCTGACTCTTACCAGTACATGGGGTCGGTTGTACTGATACTGCACTCTGCACTTTCGGTGCAGATTTTGGTACCAGACCGAGTTGATCCTGAGTCTAGATGCTGGCTTGATCTGTTTGGAGACCCAAGGTAGTCCTGTTGGCGTCCATAGGCCCTGGCGTCCCCTTCTATGCATTTCCTTTACCTTTTCATTTGTATCGAAAACAGTTGTATTTCCTTCAGGCACCTTACTTGTAGCTAAATCTTAGTAGTTCGTGAATTGTGACACCAGATTCTGGTTAGTTATGTATAAGTATTAAAGTTGTTATGGATTTCCACGCTTTTCTTTTTACCTTGTTATGGATTATTTGATGTTTATCATTGAAAAACTTAAGAATTTGGCTTAATGATCTCTATCGTTGGCTTGCCTATCAAGTGAATTGTTAGGAGCCATCACGATCCCGACGGTGGTAATTCCGTGTTGTGACATACCCAGTATTATCCCACACCGTGGGGTCTAGGGAGGATAGTGTGTACGTAGACCTTACCCCTACCTTGTGAGGATAGAGAGGCTGTTTCCAATAGACCCTCGGCTTAGGAAAGTATAAGCACCACATTAATGAAAATATAGACAAGAAGGGACAGTACCAAAAAGCCATATAAAAGGAGAATAAAAACAACAAGACAGTAAGGTGATCAACAATGAAAAAAACAACGGTTAGGCGTAAAAACCTACTACCAACAGAAAGCGAGAATGCGTGCCAATACTAGTGTTATGAACACTCTAGACTACCTACTCTACTACCTAATCTTCGACCTCCATACCTTCTTATCAAGGGTCATGTCCTCGGTTAGCTGAAGTTGTGTCATGTCTTGCCTAATCACCTCTCCCCACCTCTTCTTTGGCCTACCTATACCTCTCCGTAGGCCCTCAAATGTCAACCTATCACACCTCATCACCAGGGCGTCTGTGCTCCTTCTCCTCACATGACCAAACCACCTGAGCCGCGCTTCCTGCATCTTGTCCTTGTAACGACCCGACCGGTTGTTCTGAGCAATTGCACTTTGCTCGATAGTTTTTGGTCATGAGTAGCTCTGTATGATGTATTATGACTTATGTGAATCGGCGGTTTTGGTTTCCAGGTTATTCGAAATTGATTTGGAAGAATGATTCTCAGCTAGAAGCTTTAAATTTGAAAGTTTTGACCAAGTTTGACTTGTTAGTATTTGACCTTAGATTGGATTACCGATGGTTCCGTTAGCTCCGTTGGGTGATTTTGGACTTAGGGGCGCGTCTGGATTGTAATTTAGAGGTCCGTAGTGGAATTTGGCTTGAAATTGCGAAAGTTGAAATTTTGGAAAGTTTGATCGGGAGTGGACTTTTTGATATTGGGGTCGGATTCTGATTTCGGAAGTTGCAGCAGGTCCGTAATGTCAAATGTGACTTGTGTGCAAAATTTGAGGTCAATCGGACGTGATTTGATAGGTTTCGGCATCGGTTGAGGAAGTTTGAACTTTCAAGTTCATTGATTTTTGAATTGAGGTGTGGTTCATCGTTTCAATGTTGTTATGTGTGTTTTGAGGCCTCGAGTAGGTCCGTGTTATGTTTATGGGACTTGTTGGTATGTTTGGACGGGGTCCCGAAGGGCTCGTGCGTGTTAGAGATTGATTTTGGAGAATTTTTGAAAATTTTGGCTAAGGCTTGTTGCTGCTGATTCTGGTGTGACCGCACCTGCGGCTAGTTTATGCAGGTGCGATAGTCGTAGAAGCGACAGTGGAGCCGCAGAAGAGGCAAGTGGCACAGAAGCAAAGGTTGTTGGCGCATCTGCGCGTGCACAAAGGCGGAAAGTTTCAGCAGGTGTGGAAGGGACGACCTCCATGGGCTTCGCAGATGTGAGATTTCATCCGCAGATGGAAGGTCACAGATGCGACATTTGAACCGCAAATGAGGAATCGTTGGGATGAATGTTATAAGTTCGAGGGTTGGTCATTTTTATCACATATTGAGCTATGGACATCGGAATGGAGCGATTTTTGGAGCAAATATCATCGCAAAGATTGGGGTAAGTATTCTCTACTCGGTTTTGGTTATTTTGTGAATTTATCTTCGATTTTAGATTTTGGCTGATCAATTTTAAAGAGAAAATTGGGGATTTTGGCCTAAAGTTTCATAATATGAATTTTTCAGTTTTGAACACCGATTTAGAGTCGGATTTGAGTGAAACTAGTATGGTTGGACTCGTAATTGAATGGGTTGTCGGATTTGTGAGTTTCGTCGGGTTCCGAGGTGCAGGCCCGGGTTGGGCTTTTGGCCAATTTGGGATTTTGATTAAAGATTCAGCCTTTTTCGATTGGGATTGGTTCCTCTAGCATTGTTTGACGTATTTGAGTTATTTTTGGTTAGTTTCTAGCCGTCCGGAGGTCAGAACGCGCGAGATGGCATTTTTGGAGCATCGACTGGCTCGCTCACTATTGGAATTGGCTTGCTCGAGGTAAGTAACTCTTCTAAACTTAGTGTTGAGCGTATGAAACCCCGAATTGCATGATATGTGATTGATGTTGAGGTGACACACATGCTCGGTAACGGGCGTGTGGGCGTGCACCCTGTGAATTGTGACTCCGTTGTTTCATGGCACTGTTTAATGGCCCTATTTTGTTGATATCTGTGTTTTCACCCTGTGATTAAGTAATTGAGCTGTCAATCATGCTAGATATCATGTTTAGGCTTTATGCTGATATTGTTATGACCCATAGTGGACGTTTCTTACTATCATCTCATTGACTTTATTGATATTTCGTACTCAGTCATATTCATGCATTCATATCATATCTTAGTCTCAACTGTTGTTTATTGATACATCATATCATTGTTGTCGGGCTAGTTTCATGACAGTGTGAGCCGGTGAGTGAGACTGGAGAGATTGATGACTGAGTGAGGATGAGAGCTTGATTATGAGTGAAAATTATGGGATCGGGCTGAACGTCACAGCATGTTATATTGATTTATGCATGGATCTGGCTTGTGATAGCGCTTGGGCTGTAGAAATCCCTCCGGAGTCTGTACACACCCCTAGTGAGTGCGATATCTTCCCTGGACATGGATCTTGTCCGAAGCATTAATATACCTGGGGATGTATCCTCTCCATGGGGCCAGATTGGCCTTCCTCGGTACTGAGTGACTGATGATTAGTGATGTATATATTCCGGGATGGATATTCCCTGGTCGTATGGTCCATATATAGTACCGAGTGGTGGAGAATGGATGAGTGGAAAGTGTGAAACAATGAGATTGAGTACTCTGAGAGTGTGAGTACATGATTCATCTCTGAGATACATGGCATTGGCATGCACACATGACATACATGTATATAGATGTATTTTCCTCATGCTGTACGGTATCACGTCATTCATGACTTTTTTTTTCACACATTGATATATGGGTATAGAGAGGTATTTCACACTTGCAATCTGGAAAGAAAATGAAACATCTTATTTATAGCAAAAAAGATTTTTGGAAAAAATTACAATTTTCAAACTATCTCATATTTTTCGACGATTTCGGTAAAAGATTGGGTTTTCACTGATATTCTTGAAAAGCGAAACTATTTTTGGAAAAACTGTGGAAATGTTGAGCATTTTATCTCTGAGTTACTTCCTTATTTATATGCTCTATGTTGTTATGAATTGTTGTTGGCTACTGGTGTTGGACTCGACCATGTTCAAGCTCGTCACTACCTTTAACCAAAGGTTAGGTTTGTTACTTAGTAGTACATGGGGTCGGTTGTACTGACACTACACTTTTGCACATTGCGTACATATGTTGGTTGCTGAGGTTGCTATGTTTGATGGGAGCTGGATTTGAAGATGTACCTGCATTCCGGTTATAGCTGCCTCTTGTTCATGGTAGCCGTAGATTTATAAAAGCTCTGTTTATGTACTTTTCAAACAGAAGATGTATTTACTTCATATCAGCTTTGTAAATTCTATTCTTAGAAGCTCATGATTTGTACTACTAGTCCTTGGGAAAGTGTATAGTATTTAGATAATTCTCTTGTTTAAACTGCCTTAGTAAATATTATTGGAATTGGAAAGAATAGTTGGCTTACCTAGCAGGTTGGGTTAGGTGCATTCATGACTAGTGGATTGTTGGGTCGTGACAGTTTGCTATCAGAGCTCTAGGTTCATAAGTTCTACAAGTCATGAGCAAATGTCTAGTAGAGTCTTGCGGATCAGTATGATGACGTCCATACCTATCTTCGAGAGGCTACAGGACATTTAGGATATACTTCCCATCTTTCTTTCCTTATCATGCGGCATTGATTCAGCTTGAAGCGAATCATTTGAATTCCTTCCATGCATTCGTATGCGCACATGAGCGCTCGATATCAGCTCTGCATCGACGGCTTGCGATTCCATGGATGAGGCGCGAGATGTTGATTGTGTGAGCATGTACTTTTGGACTTATATGTCCGATAACGTCCCTATGAGTGGAATTTGCGACTAGATGAGTGTTCGGATGGCTATATGATGAGTATGATGTGACTATAGGTGTGTTCAGATATATTGGATTTGATGAAAAGAGTTTGATTGGGATGTGAATTGGGTGCTTGACTTCCGTCTTGATTTGACGCATAGTCTCGAGTTATGGGTGTGCGAAAGGATCTTTTCATGTTGTTCAGTCGAGGAGTGAAGTGGATCTTCATGTCGTGATATGAGTTCAGAATCAAGAAGATTAAGTGACTGCGTAATAGTTATGAATGTGGAAGGGTATAGAGAGATGCCAGTTTGAGGCAAAACAGGTGAGTTATCTCCTGTGGGGTGTCCTGAGGGTTGTGTGATCCCTATGTTGTTTTGTAGCGAGTTCTCTTTTACCAGTGAATTATATGTGTTGCAATTTGAGTTTGGATCGCTTATGAGAGTTGGCTTGACTGCTACAAGGATGAATGCGAGATTTGTAGATGATTTGAGGTATTCTATGGTTTGTGTTACATGAGCTTATGAGGGATTTAGTTAAATCTCACTACGTATTATGCCAGTAATAGTGTATGGGCATTGTGAGTTATTGTGTGTTTTGATCTATAGCCTTGAGCCAAGTGGGGGAGTTTGCTATTGATAAGTTGATTGCATAGTTATGTGTTATATTGGTTTCAGTTTGAGGTAAACTTGTGAATAAGTTATGTTCCGTAGAGGGCGAGATTGAGGATGACTCGAGTAAAATAATTTCTGGATACGGATTGTATTACACTCTATGGGTATATAAAAATCAGGGAATGATTGAGTAGTTATTCCTGAAGGATGTAGTGTTCATGGAGTAGAAATTTGCTCGGTTTCTTAGAGGTGTGAATTGCTTCTTAGGGTGTTGGTGTGCAAATGGGGCACAGGTCGTTCAGTCCGTTTGATCAGTTTAATTGAGATCTGAGCAGAGTGGATGACTTTTGAGAATGGATCTAATGAATTCAAGATCTATATGTGGCAATTGAGAATTTTGGGGATTTGTATATGGCTAGGGTCTGAGATTTTTCATTTGGATGGTGTCGAGACTTGTGGCATTTGTATATCCTTATGGATTCTACATTTAAGTATTAGGAAGGTGAAGGAAACAACTTTAGATTCGTAGAAGGTCTCTTTAGAGTGAGTATCTCGGTTGCGGTATTTTTGGGGTACTTAAGAGGGAATGCAATGGCTTATGAGCCCTAGGGCGGTGTGGTCCTATGCTAGAGTTTGTGGGGAAAGTTTTGGTTACGGATAGTAGTGTTCTAGCAAGGAGCGGTACCAATTTGAAGGCAATACGGAAGGAAATCGGAGAAATAGGACAGCTTGGTAGTAGGTTGGATCGGCATGGTAATGGGTATGATCGGTTCTTTGGGTGCTTATGACGTGGTGAGTTTCTACAGGTGTTTCGTGGCAATGCTTTTGGGTTTTGGCGACCTGCGTGGCTTGGTTGAGTTAAAGAGATTTAGTTCTGATGGCTTAATTAGGTGAAAATGGGTTTTGAAGAGACCTCAATAGTTTCTACCACGGTTCGAGGAGTATATTTCCTACTGGCGTGAGAAGCATGTGGTGTATAGTAATTTTCTCCGGGATGAAATCAAATGGAAGGTCCTTGGGTAATTAAGTATGTAGTTGCTTGTGACTCGGAGTGGATTATGAAGTTCTCGTATTTTTTTCATATGATAGCGTGGTATATGCGGTGTGTCGTGTGGGGTTGAGATTTGCATGAGCGAGGTCACAGTTTAGTTTTGGAGGGAAGGTCATAAAAAAATTCTTGGCAGCATGGACGGTTTCAGATGACTATGTAAATGATATTACTATTTGGTATGGCTTGATGAGAGTATATATCTCAGAAGGGGCAATGTGTTTTGATTTATGGATACTTTATTGGTATTGCGGCACTCTTTTAGTTGGTCGACTGCTGATATTCAAATTTTGCTATGTGGCACAGAAGAATTTTAGAAGTATTCCTTGTGGGATGATCGTGTATGAGAGATGTGTTAGATATTCAGGCGGTGGAGTTGGGATTATATGGTGATTCGTGTGCTCTATGGATTTGGAGACCGGGACTTTTCTCGAGTAGATTGTTACATGGTTATGGACTGTGAAGTTGTGACCGAAGCTAGCCAGATGATAGTATGTGTTATGATTCAGTCATTGTGGACTTTCGGAGGGTTATTTATCTATTTGTGGATGATAGAGTTGATTTGGGGGTCCATTGGTAGGCTCAATTGGGATATGTATTCTACACCGAGTCAGATTGGTTGGCTCCGTACTGCTCTTGTTGAGGGATGTGCCATTTGGTTGTTGTTGAGCTTATTCGTGTTCTGAAATGATCTGTGAGTTACTCTTCTATGCTACGAGGAGTTGTGATTCGTTGGTTATATGCACATACGGTGCGGTTCTATTTGGGCTTTATAGCGGAATTTGAGCGAGATGAGTATTTGGGGGTTGCATGATTGATTGCACATTGGTTATGTTCTTTCGGGCTTGTGTGGCATTGCGTCATTTGCTTCTCCATGGTTATGGTAATGCACTTTGGGAACTAGATGTCCAATCGCGCGTGGTTGTTGATTTTGAGCAAGGTGGCTTGAGGTATATGCGATGGACCATTGTTTGGATGGGGTCACACATTGCAGCGGAGATTATGTTGAGGTATGAACCTTTGTGTTATATTCGTGTGACGGTCCTACGGTGTGTGATGGATTTTCGACATTTCGTTGTGGCAGTACTTGTTAAGGTTGCGGGATGGTTCTCTCGTTTGAGTCATTTTCTATGACTTGAATACACTTAGATTGTTGCTTACTAGTGCACGGATTGCACGAGTTGTGGCTTTAGATTGTATTGATATGGCACATCACTAGAGTGATTATATTAGATGAGATGAGGTCATCGGACCTAGAATGGGTGCTATCGTATCTGATTGCGGTATATTTGTAAGGATATTCTTGCTGTTTGCCTTAGGAATTTGCTATAGTTCCTACCGAAGGAGAGGGAGTTCCACAACTGGTTGATCTGATGAATGGTTATGAGTTCTGCGTGTTTCTTACATCATTGGCAATGTGCGAAGGTTATAGAATGAGGCTTTGATTGATATAAGGTTTATTACCGGTATTGGGTTATTTTGAGCAGCTACTGTGATTAGAAATTATCGCTATGAGTATTTGAGTTATGCGGCATATCATGTGATTACATCTTGGGTAATGATTACAGCTTGTTCAGACTTATACAATGTGTAGATGCCTGATTCTAATCTTATAAAAAATTTCGAATGTGAAAAATTTGGTTCTAAGGTTTATGGGCTAGGTTGAATTATGAAATTTCAGTTATGTTGTGTTATCAGACCTGTATGGGCTAGGGTGACGTGGGATCACCCCTGGGCATGTGCATGATAAGGTTACACGGCGATTTGATGGCTTTTTGAACAACTCCTGGCACGTTCGAGGACGAACATATGTTTAAGTGGGGGAGGATGTAACGACCAGAGCGGTCGTTCTAAGCAATTGCACTTCGCTCGGTAGTTTTCGGGCATGAGTAGCTCCGTATGATGTATTATGACTTATGTGAATCGGCGGTTTTGGTTTTCAGGTTATTTGGAATTGATTTGGAAGAATGATTCTCACCTAGAAGCTTTAAATTTAAAAGGTTTGACCAAGTTTGAATTTTTAGTATTAGACCCCAGATTGGATTTCTGATGGTTTCGTTAGCTCCGTTGGATGATTTTGGACTTGGGAGCGCGTCCGAATTGTGATTTAGAGGTCCGTAGTAGAATTTGGTTTGAAATGGCGAAAGTTGAAATTTTGGAAAGTTTGATCGGGAGTGGACTTTTTGATATTGGGGTAGGATTCTTATTCCGGAAGTTGGAGCAGGTCCGTAATGTAAAATGTGATTTGTGTGCAAAATTTAAGGTCAATCGGACGTGATTTGAAAGGTTTCGACATCAGTTGAGAAAGTTTGAAGTTTCAAGTTCATTGATTTTTGAATTGAGGCGTGGTTCATCGTTTCGTTGCTGTTATGTGTGCTTTGAGGCCTCGAGTAGGTCCGTGTTATGTTATGGGACTTGTTGGTATGTTTGGACGGGGTCCCGATGGGCTCGGGCATGTTTCAGATTGATTTCGGAGCATTTTGGAAATTTTTGGCTAAGGCTTGTTGCTGCTGGCTCTGGTGTGACCGCACCTGCGACTAGTTTGCGCAAGTGCGTGGTCGTAGAAGCGACAGTGGAGCCGCAGAAACGGCAAGTGGCGCAGAAGCGAAGGTTGTTGGCGCGCCTGCGTGTGCGTAGAGGCAGAAAGTATCCGCAGGTGCGGAAGGGCTGGTCTCCATGGGCTTCGCAGATGCGAGATTTCATCCGCCGAAGTGGAGGTCGCATATGCGACATTTTAGCTGCAAATGCAAAATCGCTGGGCTGAATGTTATAAGATCGAGGTTTGCTCATTTTTACCATATTGAGCTATGGACTTCGGAATGGAGCAATTTTTGGAGCAAATTTCATCGCAAGGATTGGGGTAAGTGTTCTCTACTCGGTTTTGGTTATATTTCGTGAATCTATCTTCGATTTTAGCTTTTGGCTGATGAATTTTAAAGAGGAAATTGGGGGTTTTGGCCTACAGTTTCATAATATGAATTATTGAGTTTTGAACACCGACTTGGAGTCGGATTTGAGTGAAACTAGTATGGTTGGACTCGTAATTGAATGGGTTGTTGGATTTTGTGAGTTTCGTCAGGTTCCGAGGTGCGGGCCCGTGTTGGGATTTTTATTAAAGATTCAACCTTTTTTTATTGGGATTGGTTCCTCTAGCACTGTTTGATGTATTTGAGTTGTTTTTGGTTAGTGTCGAGCCGTCCGGAGGTCGGAACACGCGAGATGGAATTTTTGGAGCATCGACTTGCTTGCTCGGTATTGGAATTGGCTTGTTCGAGGTAAGTAACTCTTCTGAACTTAGTGCTAGGTAACGGACGTGTGGGCGGGCACCCTGTGAATTGTGACTCCGTTGTTTCATGGCACTTTTTAGTGGCCCTATTTTGTTGATATCTGTGTTTTCACCCTGTGATTAAGTAATTGAGTTGTCAATCATGCTAGATATCATGTTTAGGCTTTATGCCGATATTGTTAGGACCCATAGTGGTCGTTTCTTACTGTCATCTCATTGACTTCATTGATATTTCTTACTCAGTCATATTCATGCATTCATATCATATCTCAATTTCAGTTGTTATTTATTGATACATCATATCATTGTTGTCGGGCTAGTTTCATGACATTGTGAGCCCGTGAGTGAGACCAGAGAGGTTGATGACTGAGTGAGGCTGAGAGCCTGATTATGAGTGACAGTTATGGGATCGGGCTGCACGCCACAACATGTTATATTGATTTATGCCTGTTATGGATTATGATAGCGCTTAGGCTGTAGGAGCCCCTCCGGAGTCTGTACACACCCCTAGTGAGCGCGGTTGATTATATTGAGGGATGGATCTTCCCTGGACATGGATCTTGTTTGAAGCATTTATATACCTGGAGATGGATCTTCTCCATGGGGTCGGATTGGCCTTCCTCGGTACTGAGTGATTGATAATCCGTGATGTATATATTTCGGGATGGATCTACCTTGGGCCGTATGGGCCAAATATAGTACCGAGTGGTAGAGCATGGATGAGTGGAAAGTGTGAGACAGTGAGATTGTGTACTCTGAGAGTGTGAGTACATGATTCATATCTGAGATACATGGCATTGGCATGCACACATGACATACGGGCATAGAGATGCATTTTCCTCATGCTGTACGATATCACGTCATTCATGACTTGTTTTTACACATTGATATGTGGGCATAGAGAGTATTTCACACTTGCTATCTGGAAAGTAAATGAAATATCTTATTTATAGCGGAAAGGGTTTTTAGATAAAATTACAATTTTCAAGCTATCTCTTATTTTTCGATGATTTCGGTAAAGGATTGGGTTTTTACTGATATTCTTGAAAAGAGGAACTGTTTTTAGAAAAACTATGAAAAAGATGAGCATTTTATATTTGAGTTACTTCCTTATTTATATGCTCTATGTTGTTATGAATTGTTGTTGGCTACTGGTGTTGGACCCGACCATGTTCCAGCTCGTCACTACTTTCAACCTAAGGTTAGGTTTGTTACTTACTAGTACATGGGGTCAGTTGTATTGATACTACACTTCTGCACATTGCGTGTATATGTTGGCTGCTGAGGTTGCTGTGTTCGATGGGAGCTGGATTTGAAGATGTTCCTGCGTTCCGGTTATAGCTGCCTCTTGTTCATGGTAGTCGTAGATTTATAAAAGCTATGTTTATGTACTTTTCAAATAGAAGATGTATTTACTTCATATCAGCTTTGTAAATTCTATTATTAGAAGCTCATGATTTGTACTACCAGTTATTGAAAAAGTGTATAAGATTTAGATAATTCTCTTGTTTAAACTGCCATATTAAATATTATTGGAATTGGATAGTATAGTTGGCTTACCTAGCGGGTTGGATTAGATGCCATCACGACTAGTGGATTTTTAGGTCGTGACAGTCCTCAATAGGGGCCACACCCACCTTGTCGCGAATAACCTCATTTCTAATCCTATCTAACCTGGTGTGCCCGCACATCCATCTCAACATCCTCATCTCTGCTATCTTTATCTTCTGGACATGAGCGACCTTGACTAGCCAGGACTCAGCCCATACAATATCGTTGGTCTGACCACCACTCTGTAGAACTTACTCTTAATTTTCGGTGGCACTTTCTTGTCACATAAAACACCGAAAGCGAGTCTCCATTTCATCTATACGGCCCCAATACAATATGTGACATCTTCATCGATCTCCCCATCTCCTGAATAATAGACCCAAGGTACTTAAAACTCACTGTTCTGAAAAAATAAAAATAACTTTAATAAGATATCCCTATAAGTTGGGTGACTATTTAACGAATTGATTCTAATATTTCTTTGTTTTGTATGTTGGAAAAGATTGACATATTTAAAATTATTTTATGTGACGTAGTGCTCGCTCAAAAAAGAAGTTTGTCTTTATCTGTCGTCCGTTTAACTTTAAAACCTGTTGTTATCACATGCGTCAAATGTCATACAAACACTGACCCTCTACCCAAAAAAGGACAAAAAAAGAAAAACAAGAGCTTATCCGAATGATGTGAAAGTACAGCAACAAGCAGAACCAAAGCTTCACAAAAATCAGCTTACAACCTAAACATGGCTTCCCCAACTTGATACTTTGCTTCTTTTCTTGTTTTTCCGGTACGTCCAATAGTATTACTCCTCTTTAATTACATACTAATTGATAGACTAAATGACTCTGTGTTTCTCTTAATCTTGATGGGCATTCATTAATTAATTTGTTGAACTTGGATTTTTGAGGTTTCTTTTATAAATGGAGCTTTATCTTTGTGTTTATGCAGTTTGACTAGCTATACTACTTAATTTCAGTTTACTTGTAATTATATACTCAGAAGATTTAAAACCCCCCATATACCTTTGAATTCATCATCTTAAAGGAGAAATTCCCTGCGCAAAACTCCCTCAGGAAATCGATTTTGAGGTTTGCATGAACTTCTGTTCGAATTATGTACATTAGGTGAAGAGTTTAATATATATGTGTAATTGACTTATAAAATATGAGTAATGTTGCTGCCATGTGACAAGGAGGTTATGGGTTCGAGCCGTGGAAAAAGTACAATAGACCCTTGTGGTCTGGCCCTTCCGCGGATCTCCCATAGAGCGGTAGCTTAATTGCACTGGGCTGCCCTTCACTCTCAGCAAGTTTACTTCGAAAAAGTCTTTGCACCTAAGAGTATATTGAAGGGGAGCATTGGAGCAACAGTAAAGTTGTCTCCGAGTGACCAATAGGGCACAAGTTCGAGCCGTGGAAGAAACCACTAATGCTTGCATTAGGTTAGGCTGTTTGTGTCACACCCCTCGGGTGTGGCCCTTCCAGGACCCCACGTCAATGCGGGATACTTTGTGCATCGGGCTGCCCTTTTATTATATTACTCATAGGCATGTTTCTTTTTCTGCATATTTGAAGGAAAGTGTAGCAAATATTACCAAATAAGAATTCTGTTTGTAAGCTGATACTTGAATCTGCAGGTTGTGCCGCATGTCATATTGTCTACAGCTTCAATTTGGCTTTTCAGTGGGCAAGATCTATGTTCAAGTAAGATATTTAAAGAAAATAGAATAAACCCCTGTGTTCCCTTTTCTCTTTCTTTTCCTTGGAATCATGTTTGATAAATTGATATATGTCTCCCGGACAATCCATTCAATTATTCTTGGTTAATTGGACTGCTAGTTGTTTTTGAAGATTAGTATGTTGTTACGACATTATGGATAGCAAGAAGCTGCAACTTAAGTCCATGATTATCAAAAGAAACATAGAATGATACATTATGGAGTCAAGATATGTTGTTGCTTTAGTGTAGTGAAGAAAATATAGCTACGAGGAGATCGTAATGATTGGTATCGTCTGCTAACATTCTTGAGTAGTCCATATCAGCACTTTGGTGCATCTTCATTGTCTCTATTATTTGAATGAAAAGTGCAGAACCTGAATACCTCTTGCTCACTTTTTCTCCGTGGTCGAAGAACTTTTGTTTCACAGTTTGACTTTGGCTTTAGATGGTAGGAGTAGTAGATAAGAGGGTCACATGGGGGGTCATAAGTTTGACTATTTTCTTTCAACAAGAGAATAACTGGTCAATCACTAATCAAATTGTGATCAATTAGGATTTTATTTTTAGGAGGGATCCGTAGACATAAGGGATCCAGTTATATGAAAGGATGTTTGCGAGCAAATATACTCATAGCATTTCCTTTTTGGGGAAATACACAGAAAAAGATTTCCTTTTCGAGAGGGGAACTACTTGGACCGTATCAGGCCTTCTAATCTTTTATATTCAGCTGAGTTCAAACCTAAGTTCCCGGTTAATCATGGTATATCTGGGGATTTTGAGGAAAGACTTTTGTTTGTTTGGGAGACCGGGGGGTGGGGGGGTTAAGATCTGATCCGCTATGGTTGGTCCAGTCTGCCATCTCCTCTTTAAAATACTTTTGTCTCAAGTACATTTGAAAGCTACTGAATGTTTAACATATTTCCAGTGAATACGAGCTCTTCGAGTGAGGAAAAAAGAAGCAACTTAGAAAGGAGTCTGACAAGTTTTACGCATCAAGAAAACAGTAACACGGCAACAGCACTTATCTAAAATGCTGGATCTTTGCATAGTTGATTTTGGTTTTACTGTTATGATGCACTCAGTTAAACCTTTCTTCATAATCGTGATACACAATTGTGTCTATCTATATTACGTGATGCTGGTGTATATGACATGGAGCCTCTTCTCTATCCATCACCTTTGTGGTGCTTCACTAGTATGCTATATTAGTGCCTGTTACATTCTGTTGGAACTAACAAATGGTTCGTTTTTCCACGAGGTAGTACTTGTAATGATACTTGTTATTAGAGGCTGGGAGGTTCATCAGTTGTTTCTGTTGATCTGCCAAAAGACGCTAAGTTACCAGGACCTTTTTGTGAAATAAGAGTAATTTTTGTTCATTGTCTGCATGCTTCTGATTATGAGGATTTGGTCGGTCAACATTACTTTTAATGTACTTCAATCAATTGTTAAGAGAGCATAATGACTTATTTAAAACTCCAGTTGACATGTTTTTGTTGTTTTAAACTGGAGTTCAATAGTTGCCCGAAATGATTTGTATTTGAATTAATTAGCCACGTCTATTGAATCTTAAACCTAAGCGCATGCATTACTTACTGTCACTGAAGAAAAGTGTGGTTCAAAGTTATGGCATCATATTGATCAAGAAAAAGAACCTTAGTCTGCATTTTGGAAATAAACCATGCCAAATTTTTACACCTAAGTATCAGCTTCTTCTCATTCGCATGAAAGAAAACTAATATAATAATTTGTTAAAAAAAGAATATAATAATTTGTTTATAACTCAATTGCTCCTTGTTTTTGTACCACCAGTGATGCTGAACCTTTGGCCTTCAAGAAAATGCACGAATTTTCTGCTACGGATGGCTTTGTAGAGATAACTGAATCCTTGGCAGACATGATAAAATTCATCGCTAATGAGCCCTCCATGGGTCTTTTCTACATTCAACATCATACTCAGAGTGCAGCTCCCAACCTTATCAATCTCAAGAACAATATTGAGGAAAAATCTCGTGAAGTGACTTTGCACACAGAAGATACAGAGGATTCTATCACCATGATCAGGTCGATGAAAGATTGTGGTGCCTCAATTACTAATGAGATGATTAAAGATCTGAGACATTCTCTAGCTGTTGTGTCGAAGAATAAGCAATTGAGAAAAGGGTTAATAAGGCAGTCCAGGTCAACTTTTCAGTTAGGGCGAACGAGTTCTTGGAGTCCTGCCACTTGGGGTCGAAGCACAGTTCCAGAATTTGATGGTGAGAGTGGTTATCTCTCAAATGTTTTCAGGTCAGAGGCGGATCTAGAATTTAAGGTTCTTATCACCGAGTCCATTGCACTCTTGAAATAATGGGTTCAAGATTTAATATTTGTTGAAATTTTAGTAAATTTCCACATATATATCTATACTATGTGTCAGAAGTACTCGATTTAGTTGAACCCAGTGAAATGAGCTCCATTGACTTCTGTTTCAGGTCAACGAAAGAAAAAGCTAATAGCTTCAAGTGGTCTCAATTAGAGTTCAAAGAATCTGATGCAACCTATACTGATGATGCACCATCAGCTGCAGCGACCGGATCTTTGTTCTCAGTTTCAGAGGCAAATGATGAAGAGTTGCCATTATCAAGTCCAACTAATAATGAGCTACAAGTGATGCAGGTGAATATAAGCATGTCCAATGATCAACTGCTCTCTTCGTCAGAAAAGTATGAAGAAGTTATGGCTGATAAAGAAGCAAAATTGGAGGAGTGGTTGGGAGGGATTGGTAATCGTAATGCAGGTCCCGGGGAAAACAAGCTTGGTTAAATTTCAACCTGAAATATACTTCTCTCACTAGGGAGAGCTTTGATCGTATCAAATATTCATTATCTTTGTACTAAAAAAATAAATGTTATAGAGAGATTTTAATAGTAAGGGAAACGGAAATGAAAGGCTCGAGTTTGATGGTCTTGAGATTTGATCATGCTTTTCAACAAGTAAATTTAAATGTGCATAAATATTACTCCCTCTGACTAAATTTATGTAATGCGGTTAGGATTTTGAGAGTTAAACAAGTTTTTCTTTGACCATGATTTTCACATATACTTATTAATTATTTTGAATTGTTAAGTATCGTGACTTATAGTACTTTTTATGTTGTTTTCAAATATGTAATTTTATTTAAAAAATATTTAGCGATTCTATGGCTGAATTCACGGTTAAAATTAAGAAGTTTGATTCTCGAAATTCGAGTTATATCACATAAATTTGAACGAATAGAGTATTAAGTTTTTCTTGATTGAACGTGCAAGAGTTCCTTCTGTATTGAGGATTGTGATCTCTTGAAATTTCATTTTAGGTACAAATAACAAATCCAACGTAGATTGCATGTTGTCCACTAAAATCAAAATGGCACCGTATCCAATTGGAGTTGCTAAACCATCTTTTTCTTTGTACTTGCATTATTGTTCAGCTAATTAGAATTCGTGGCATATAATACCCACTAAAAGAGAAGTTTTTCCTACCAGAATTATAAGCGAATAATCTTAGAAACCAATTTGTTTCAAATTAATCTTCATGTGTCATTTTTTATTTATTGATATTCTTAGGTGTCACTACAAACTATGGAAAGGAAAATGATAGAAAGTTTTTCTTCTGTGGCTTTCATTTGCTTGGATAAGAAAGTACAAGGGCGTGAATTATCGGTGTTAGGGATTCTTACGAGATGGATTGTTTTCTTCACTCAAATCCTAGCCATTATTTATTTTCCACTATAATGTCCAGAAAACGTATCTTTTCTACACCCTAATGGTAATTTATCAATATTAATTAATAGATTTTAGAAAAATATAGTAGAGTTCAAGTGAATAATTACCCAATGGATGAATTAACACCTTTCATGGGTAGAGTACTAGTCAATAATGATATTCCTGACACATATCGAATAAAAGAAAAGTAGAATAATGCATGAAAAATATTTGAAAGAAACAACATATATAATAAATATATGTTGAATACATAGACGACCCTTAAATTTATCAAAAACTTTTTATATAGACACTCTGACTCATGCCATAACTTATTAGCCTCAAGATCTCTGCTCAAAAGAGAAGAGGCGCAAACAAAACTAGAAGCTCACGAAACAAAAAACAATAGACACAAATGTAAACTAGTCAAGGGAGTGATCAAGATCCCCTTCAAAGGCCCATGGAGTCTCATTCCGAATCTCTGCCTCTTCCTCTGGGGTGAAGTCACTAGTGATATTGAAAATCTTTCGAACAGCTTCAGGCGTTTTGTTCTTAATCCTATTAGCCACCGCCTCAGCGCACAACTCAAGCAAACTGTTGATGTCAAGGAAATTTGCAGCTTCTAAGATTTTAAAGATAGTTTTGAAGCCAATGCTCACAAATTCCTTGTCGAAGTTCTCGATTTCTTCTTCATTTGAAGAAGTCGAGGAGTGCATCTTCAGGTAATCGATGATCTTGATCAGGGTTTCTGTGTCGACGTTTCTCAGTGGGATGACGCTGGAGGAGCATCCATCTTCAACCATGTTCTTGATTGTTACAGACTGGATGGCGATGGACTCTTCCAACTCAAACTCATCACCATTTGATGACTTCAGAGTCAAAAACTTTTTCTCTGTGGTCGATGATGCTGGCTCTACCATTGTTTAAGTTTTGTGTCCGCGGTTAAGTGCTTGTTCTACCATTCAATTATATATGAATCAGACGGGTAGGTTCTAATAAATGATTTTAAATACCAAATCAGATTATTATATATCGAATCTAATTATTATCTCTTGATTTCGAAGGTTATTTAATTCAACTATAAAGAATTAAATTACTTCCTACGTTTCATTTTGTGGACAATCTAGCTTTAAATAAGAATTTTAAAAAAAAAAAAATATTTATCAGTAGCTTCAAATCTAGCTTTATATCATATGAATATGACTTTATAGTAGATTATTTATTTTTTATATATTTTAATCCGAACTTTGTGATGGATTCTAATGAGTGAAATTATATAATTTTTGACAAAAGAGGACCGTTGACTTGGATATTATCTCTTGATATTTCAATTTTAGCTATTCAATAAAGAAATTACTTCCTAAATTACTAGTTCTTATGTTAGTGCTTACCTGGATTGCACGTTTAAATATTGTTAGAAGACTGAATTTGCTTGTTACCCTTTATATTTATAAGATTTTTTTATAAAAAAAATTGACTTGTGTTGTATATTAATTATCGTTGTGGAAGAAAATACTATACTCCCTCTGTTTCAATTTATGTGAACCCATTTGACTGCGCACGAAGTTTAAGAAAAGAGAGAAGACTTTTGAACTTGTGGTGTCAAATGAGGCACACATATTTTGTGTGGCTATAAATCATTGCATAAAGGTAAATTATTTCCAAATAAGGAAAAGGGTCATTCTTTTTGGCACGGACTAAAAAGAAAATAGGTTCACATAAACTAAAACGGAGGGAGTAGCAAAGTTTGTTTCATACTGTAAACATTATAGTCTTTTCGCTTGAAGGTGTTTGATTGGATACGAAATTTAAGAATTATTTTTATTGGGACGTATAAAAGGTATCTGCCAAACACGCAAGCACATAATGGCCAAGCATGGAAGAGAAAGTCTTACCTTCTTCAATTGATTAACAAGAATATATATACAAGTTAAGTAGTAAACATTAGTCCTAACAAATATGGAAAACTAGTCCTAACAAATATAGAAAAGGAAAATTCTCCTAGTCCTAAACATACATTATATTTACTATCCATATATATACCCATACACACACGCACACACACGCTTTAAAACCCCCCCTCCCCGACCTTGCGCAAGAGAGTAACACACTGAGATTTTCCTAATGCCTTCGTAAAGATATCTGTCAATTGCTCATGTGAAGGCATAAAGCTAGTACGAATATTTCCATTGTCAATCTCGTCAGGAATAAAATGATAATCCACTTCAATGTGTTTGGTTCTTTCATGAAAGACTGGATCTTTGCTCCGTGCAATGCTGCTTGACTGGCACAATAAAGATGAACAAAGGAAGTGTAAGTCACTCCCAAACTAGACAAAATTTCCTTCAACCATTTCACCTTACAGATTGTCATTTCCATAGAATGATATTCAGCCTCTGCAGATGATCGAGAGACGGTATATTGCTTCTTAGTCTTCCTAAGATATGGGTGAGTCACCCAATAAGATAAACCAACCTGTGAGCGAGCGTCGAGTCAAGGGACAACCAGCTCAATCAGAATCACACCA
Organism: Nicotiana attenuata; assembly: GCF_001879085.1. NCBI lineage: Eukaryota > Viridiplantae > Streptophyta > Magnoliopsida > Solanales > Solanaceae > Nicotiana > Nicotiana attenuata. The sequence continues at coordinate 105,353 of NW_017670723.1, read as the reverse complement.
TCCATAGAGACGTAGATCATGTTTGCTTTTTAACAAAATACCTTGTCCTGGATTCCCTTTCAAGTAGCGAACGGCCCGTAAAGCTGCATCTCAATGCTTCTCTTTTGGTTGCTACATGAACTGAGATAAAATATGAACATTGTAAGACATTTCTGATCGAGTGAAACACAGATAATAGGTCGGTCTATCAAACGACGATAACGCTCAGGGTCATCAAGCGCCCGTCCACCCGCCAATACCACCCGATGATTTTGTTCCAACGGCACTCCCACAGGCTTAGCACCTAATAACCCAACCACTGAGATAATATCCAAGGCATATTTTCGTTGGCTCAAAAAGATGCCTTCTGAACTTTTGGAGACTTCCACTCCCAAAAAATATTTCAATCTACCCGAATCCTTCATGTGAAAGCATTTGACATGATAGGTTTTGTACTCACGGATAGCCTCGGGCTCATTGCATAGATAATCAGATCATCAACATACACAAGGACATTCACTAGAACTTCACCCTTTTTCAGAGTAAAAATAGAGTAATCAGAGTATGAATGCTTGAACCTGTAGTCCTCCAAGGCAGCCAACAACTTAGCAAACCAACACCTCGATGTTTGCTTTAACCCATAAAGTGACTTTCGAAGTCTGCACACTTTTTCCTAGACTTGCAACTCAAAACCCAGGAGGCAATTTCATGTATAGCTCCTCCTAAAGATCTCTATGCAGAAAGGCATTATGTATATCCATTTGATGTAACTCCCAATCCTTTGCCACTGCTATAGCCAAAAATATGCGGATAGTCAGCATCTTTGCCACTGGGGCAAACATTTCATTAAAGGCGATCCCCTCTACCTGATGATTCTCGAGAATAACTAGTCAGGCCTTGTGTCGCACAGTTGTTCCATTAGAGTTGTACTTTATCTTGCAAATTCACCTGCAACCGAGAGCCTTTTTGTTAGAAGGCAGATTCTCTATTACCATGTTCCATTATTCTCCAGTGCATGTATTTCTAATCTCATTGCTTCTTTCCACTTGCCATCTTTAACGTCCTCAGAGAAATGAGCCGGTTCATGTGGTGCAGTGATTGCTACAAGAAAAGCAGTTTGTTGTACAGAGAATTTATCGCAATTCACATATTGTGTGAAAGGATAAGGCATACCTGAGTGATGATGTGAAGTGTATGGAGGATAATATAGACTCAATTTCTGGACAACATTAGTAACATAATCACGATTGATGTGTATTTTTGGCAGTATCCGCATCCCAACTGCTCCTCCTATATTATCTTATCTTCCTCAGTTTCTCCCCTACCTCCTGGTGAATATTTTCTTCTATCTCGACTTCGCGGTGATCCTCCACATCAAGCTCGTCTTCACGAGCTTGGACCGAGTCACTGCCCCCCTCGCTTAAGACTCCTCATTCTTTCCTAGTACCTCTACATGCATTTCATTACTTTCGTCTCTGCTAGTGTTATGTGTTGATGAAGCGAAAGGACATTCTGTTTCATAGAAATCAACATCTCGTGAAACAAAATATTCTTTCTTCTCTAAGTGATACGCCTTCCAACCCTTCTTTCCATAAGGTTATCCCACAAAGACATACCTACGACTTCTACTTAAAAGTTTATCACGCTTTTGTATAGGGTAAAATCGGCTCCTATTAAATGCTCGAATGATAGAGTGACACATGGAACCGGAAGGGGGGGGTAGACGGAAGATGAAGCGAACAAAAACCAAGTCCGAGGACAACAACTTCGGTTGGCATCGGGTAGACCCCGAAGGGAACATTATCAACGAGAGCAAACAAATATTTATCATCAGATGACATTCAACGAAGAATATTCCTCAGTATTAAATACGCATCCATTACAGAGAATTTTGGCATTCATGATCTATCGTTACATATTCATCAATCGCCCCCATTATTGTCATTTAAGATGGGCTTGATCCCAGGACCTTATTCCTTAGGTATAGCTATAAATTGTGACTTCAACAACATTGTAACACACGAAAATTATGACAAACTTATGCTACACACTATTCCAAGCTGAATAATACTTTATTTTCTGTCTTATGTTATTCTTATTGTTGCCTCCGAAAGCCTTGCTCCCAGAACCAAGTTGTCTGCTATTTTATCTCAATTTCAACGCTAAGTCTTACATTTTATTTAATTTATTTATCAGTTTGGGATCAAATCGATTCGCTTGTCTATAAAATACGGTATAAATTGAACTGTAATGTTTTATGGGTAAACAGTTTAGCGCCCACCATGGGGTTTAAACAGTTGCGCAATTGAGTTGATCCTTGCATCTATTACTAACCTATTTTATCCTTTGTTTCTTAGCAAAAATCGTAAAAAAATTTCAGCTAACGATGTCAACATCGCACACTACGTTGAGACTTAAGAAAATCTGCCTTGACACGAGGATTCGATCAGTGAAACCCGCAATGAGGAGGACGTAGCAACGCCAGTCCATGGCGGACGTTATCCCCGACATGTACGGGAGGCGACTCCTGACGATGCTGAGGACGAGCAGGTTGCGGAAACAGTGAGGATCTTGAACAAAAGGCCATCATGGGCCATCTCTCAAGGCAAGACCTGGCCATGGCAGAACTAAGGCAAGCATTGTGAGGTGCTTCCAACAACGCGAATGGAAGAGGCCATGTTCCTTCCGGTGTTCCCAGAAATCAAACAGCACAAATGGTTGATAACAATACCCCGAGGGGTGAGATCGGCTTAGATGGGTTCGGGAGCATCGACAGCGGATCTGGTAACGACAACAACAACGATCCCTTCAAAAGCAAGCTCATGCGGTTCATGAGGGAAATGAACGAGCGGATGGACTAGAACGCAAAAGAATTCCATGCTCGAATGAAACAAATTCTGGGCGCACCACCAGTGCTGAAGGGCCCGGTTTCAAAGAAGCACCAGAATTAATTTCGAAACGGTTCAAAATGATAGACGTACCGAAATATGATGGAACTTCTACTCTTAAGAGCACATCACCACCTATAAGACGGCGGTGCAAGGAAACGACTTGGCTCAACATGAGATTGAGTCAGTCCTGCTGAAGAAGTTCAGAGAAACCCTCACGAAAGGGGCCCTAACATGGTACTCACTCTTACCCGAACACTCAATAAATTCCCTTGAGATGCTCGCAGATTCTTTCATTAAGGCCCATGTCGGGGCTAGGAAGTTTCAGGCCCGGAAGGCAAGACATATTCAGAATTTCGCAAGGATTAGTCCAAGTTACTGTGTGAGTTCCTTGATCAGGTTTCACAAAGAATGAATGCTATTACCGGCCGTGCCAGATGAATGGGCAGCTGAGGCATTCACTAAAGGGCTGAACCCAAGGAGTTCAGACGTTTCCCAGAAACTGAAGAAAAGCCTGCTCGATTTCCAGGCAACTACATCGGTGGATGTCAATAACCGTTATGAATCAAAGATAAGAATTGAAGATGATCAGCTCGGGTTCCCGGCATCAACTAAGGGTCGTGATCGAGAAAAGAACAAGGATAAATCGGAGGACGATTTTGATGCAGATCGACGATCTTTTAAGGGCCAGTTTTTGCCCTATGAAAGGGCTGAAGGACGCGGTAACAAAGGGTTCCGGCCGGTTGATATATTCACTCCCGATAGAAGAACTGACCGCGCCCGGAATAATAGGTCATTGCAAGACAAAGAGGTATTGGGTTCCTGGGATTCCACCTATCCTAGGTTGTCAGAATATAATTCAATGTCAGCATAGTGGAACTGGTATCGGCAATGAAAAACATCAAGGAAGCATGGTTCCCGAGGCCAATGAGGTCCGATTCCACCAGAGGGATCCTAATTTATGGTGCGAATATCATGGGACTAATGGCCACCAGACTGGGACTGCCCACATCTGCTTGAGGATGTAGCAACGCCATTGAAAAACGACCATCTCAGAGAATTCTTAAGAGACTGGCTAAGAATAATTACGGCCGCAACCGGGATAACACAGAATCCTCGAAGTCAGGGGAAGACCCTCCCCAACTAACCATCAACATGATTTTTGGGGGGAATGAGATCAACGGTGTAACCCTTTCAGCAGCAAAAAGACAAAGGTATCGGTGACTCATAGCAAGAGACTCCGGGAAGTCACGGAGGACGACATCACATTCACAGACGCGGATGGACATCTACTGCCGCACAACGATGTCCTGGTAATTTCTCTTAACATTTTAGATTTCAAGATTAAGCGTGTTTTGGTTGACCCAGGAAGTTCAGCCAACATTATTCAATGGAGAGTGCTGGAACAAGCCAAGCCAATCAGAAGCATCGTTTCGGCAACAAAACTCCTTGTCGGGTTCAATTTAGCAAGTGTGACAACCCGGGGGGGGGGGGGGGTAATCTTGCTGCCCACGAATGCTAAAGGGTTCATAAAGACTACCTTATTTGAAGTAGTAGACAACGACATGGGCTACAACATAATTCTTGGCAGACCATGGCTACACGAGATGAAGGCCGTACCATCAATATATTACCAACTTCTAAAATTCATAACTCCAGAGGGAATCAAACAAATAAGAGGAGATAAACTGGTGGCAAGAGAGATGAACCCGGTCTCGGTTTCCAGTAGTAAAGGGAAGGAACACGCAGCATAACAATTACAGGAACTGATGCCTGCTCCCGAACCAAACGAAGATGTCAAAGGGGAGGAGCCGTCAGAATCCCACCAGGTACCAAGATATTTCCAGGTACCAGAAGAAACGGACACGACCAAGTCCACGACGGAAGAGCTCGAACAAGTGGCATTGTTCAAAAAGTTTCTAGAGAGGAAGTTTCACTTGGGGACAGGACTAAACTCCGAGCTTAGCTCAAGATTTATTGAATTTCTTAAAACTAACGTTGATTGTTTTTCATGGTCGCACACGGATATGTCAGGTATCCTAATAGAGGTGGCCGTGCACAAGCTAAGCCTGGACCCAAGCATCCCACCAGTAAGGCAAAAGAAGCTCTTGATTGGAGAGGTCAGAAACAGGTTGTTAAAGAAGAGGTAACTCGATTGCTCGACATCGGTTCAATTCGGGAGGTAAAGTATCCCGACTGGCTAGCTAACGTAATAGTAGTTCCAAAAAGAACAATAAATTTCATATGTGCGTAGATTATAAGGATTTGAATAAGGCATGCCCAAAAGACTCGTTCCACTGCCAAACATTGATCAAATGATTGATGCAACGGCAGGACACGAGTTGATGAGTTTCCTCGATGCCTATTCCGGGTACAACCAAATTAAGATGAACTTGAAGGATCAGGAAAAAACTTCGTCCATAATGAACTTTGACACATATTGCTAAAATGTGATGCCCTTCGGGCTTAAATATGTCGGAGGCACTTATCAGAGGCTCGTAAACAAAATGTTCGAAAAGAAAATAGGGAAAACAATGGAAGTGTACATAGATGATATGCTGGTTAAGTCTTTGAATGCAGGTGACCATTTGAAACACCTCCAGGAAACCTTCGATATCCTAAAAAAGCACAACATGAAGCTTAACCCCAAAAAGTGTGCGTTCGGAGTCAGCTCCAGTAAAATTTTTGGGTTTCCTAGTGTTATAAACGGGGATCGAAGTCAATCCTGACAAGATTAAAGCCGTCGAGGACATTCCAGACCAACTGAAAAACGTGTAAAAAGTTCAAAGGCTAACCGGAAGACTGGCCGCTCTAAGCAGGTTCATTTTTCGGTCTTCGAAAAAATGTCATCACTTCTTCTCACTTCTGAAGAAGAAAAACAACTTCGAATGGACTCCAGAATGCTAAAAGGCTCTGAAAGACCTAAAATGGTATCTATCAAGCCTGGGATGATGAAGGTACGCAATCTCCTATCTATTACGTTAGCAAAATCTTATCGAGAGCGTAAACTCGTTATACACACCTCGAAAAATTGGCCTTAGCTCTCGTAGTCACCGCTCGAAAGCTTAGGCCTTATTTTTAGTGCCTCCCGATAGTCGTGGTGACAACTTTTCCCCTATGGAATTTCCTTCTAAAACCTGAGTTGTCAGGTCGACTGGCCAAATGGGCAGTTGAAATTAGTGAATTTGATATTGAATATAGGCCAGGACTGCGATCTGATCACAAGTTTTGGCCGATTTCGGGGCTGGTTTTAGTCTCGGGCTACTGCCTTTTGCCACAAAAAGAAGTGGTGATGGTGTTGGAAACGACATCAGGAGTTTGGACCTCGTTCATAGACGGAGCTTCCAAAATGAAAGGGTCCAGTTTCGGGGTGGTCTTAATCACGCCCTCGTGAGAAGTCTTGAGGCAGGCCATAAAAATTGTTCCCTTGACTAATAATGAAGCCGTGTATGAGTCTTTGATTCCAGGACTTGAACTGGCCCAGGGACTAGACTCAGAGGTCATTGAAATCAAATGAGATTCCCAACTAGTGGTAAATCAAGTATATGGAATCTTTGACACTAAAGAGGAGCGCATGCAGCAATATGTGGTTAAGGTTCAATCTTTGCTCGCGCGGTTCAGGGATGGTTGATCACCCATATTCCAAGAGAAGAAAATGCAGAAGCGGATGCATTGGCCAATTTGGGATCGTCCATGGAAATGAAGGGTTCAAATTCCGATACCATCGTTTAGTCATGCATTTGGTACTGGATGTAGACGATTATTATGAAGTAAATACAACCAACCTAGTCTGGGACTGCAGGAATGATATCATCGACTACCTTGAGCATGACAAGATGCCCGAAGACCCGAAGGCATCTCGAGCACTCCGCACCAAAGCAGCTCGTTATAGCTTCTGGGGAGGACAGTTATAAAGAAGGTCGTTCCAAGGCCCGTAGGCCCGATGCTTAGGAGCCTCCGACGCTAATTAGGTCATGAGATAAGTTGACGAAGGAATTTGCGGGAATCATTCAGGTGTAGATTCTTTGGTGGTAAAATTAGTTAGGGCAGGATACTACTGGCCTCGTATGGAACAACACGCTAAGGCATTCGTTCAGAAATATGACAAGTGTCAATGCCATGCACTGTTAGTGCACTAACCGGCAGAACTGCTGCATTCGGTACTATCTCCATGGACATTCATGAAATGGGGGATGGCCGCTGCTATCGGCTCCCAGGAAGGTAAGATTTCTTTTAGTTTCAAGTGATTACTTCACTTAGTGGGTTGAAGCAGGTCCTTACCAGAAAATCAGCGAGCGCGAAGTGGTCGATTTCCTATGGGAAAACATAATTTGAGGTTCGGTATACCGAAAGATATTTGCTGGGATAACGGGCCACAGTTCATAGGCTCAAAGGTCACAAAATTCCTTTAAGACTTGAAAATTAAAAGAATCACATCTTCGCCATAGCACCCGAGCGTAAATGGGCAGGAATCAACCAATAAGGTGATTATTCAAAACCTCAAAAAAAGGTTGGAAGCAGCTAAAGGAAAGTGGACTGAAGAGTTACCGGGAATGTTGTGAGCATACCAAACGACGGTCAAATCAAGCATGGGAGAGACAACTTTCACTCTCGTATACAGTGCATAAGCTCTGATCCCGGTGGAAGTAGGAGAATCGACCTTGCGGTACTTCCGGATGCACGAAGAAACAACCAACGAAGCATTGCTTGTCAAATTGGAGCTGTTTGACGAACACATGGACTTGGCGCACATAAGGATGGTGGCCAAGAAACAAAGAATGGAAAGGTACGATAACCGAAGGGCCAATCTCCGTTATTTCAAAGTGGGAGACTTGGTTTTGAGGAAAGTGTATCAAATCACACGAGAGCTCAACGCAGGAAAGCTGGGCCCAACATGGGAAAGTCCCTACAAGTTTCAGCTGTCATCAAAAAGGGATCATACAAACTAGAATACCAAGATGGAGTCAAATTGCCGAGTAACTGGAATGTGACTCACCTCAAAAGGTATTACTGTTGACGGGCATCGCTTGTACTGAAAGTATGTGCTGCACTCTTTTTCCCTTCGGCCAGTTTTTGTCCCAAATGGGTTTTTTTGGCAAGGTTTTTAACGAGGTAGCAATGGGAAGCATACTACAAAGGAAATGTCATCAGTAGAGATAAAACCTTTAAATGACAAGGCATTGAAATAACAAACCACTGCGGGATGGTTAGATAATCTTTGGCTCGATGACAAATTCCTAATGGGAAGCAAAACTTGCCATCGGACCAAAGGCTATTCAACCGTTTGTGAATGCTCTTTCCTACAAGCCACTAGGGGGTGGTTAGATAATCTTTCGCTCGATAGCAAAGTTCCTAAGGGGAAATGAGCTTGCTATCAAACCAAAGATTATTCAACCATTCACTTTCCTCAAAGGAGCAAGACTTTCAGTGTTCCAATTCGCATTCTTCGTATTCGAACACGGGGGGGGGGGGGGATAGTATGAGTATACGGCAACCTGATTGCCATGAAAATCGAGAATACGAGATACGAGACCCGGAAACAAAAATGTCTCATGGGGACCGGGGACTGCACAGCCAACCCGTAGAAATAATTTGTACAAATTAGCCACATGTAATGGAAATTTCTTTTCTTTCAGCAAAACGAATGCTTATGTACTTTTGTATATAGAAGGAATAAAATAAATTCCTTTTATTTTTATCTTGTTTCTTGTCCAAACAATGAATTGATTTTATCATTTGAAAGTTAACCAAGTACTTCAAATGCTAGTGCCGGAATGAACAAGACACGTCCTCTTCAAGAGCACCGCAAACATAAGAGGGCCCTCTCTTATGAAACCCTCACAGTAAAGGGTTGGTTCCGGAAGAGTTTATGCCCGGAACCCAAATCCTATCGGGGAAAATGCACCCGACACCCTGCATAATTCGATGAAAAAAGAATAAACTTTGCGCAATGCTTAAGAAAAGAACACTTTTATTTATCAAACGTGCCAAGCAGCACAAGTACAAAGTACAAAAGAAAAAAAACAAAGGAAAAAAAAGCAAAAAGCTAAACTACGTTGCCACCAAAACTCGGGGGAAGAGAAACATCAGCGCCTCAGGGAGAAGTAGGCGGATCTGCCACAGACTCAGGATCTTGGCCTTCACCGTTATTTCTTTAAGTTCTTCCTCGATTCTTGAGAACTCAGAACCGGAACTAGAAGAGTCAGTTGTATCAGGCTGAGCTGGGAGGCACCCTCGAGCAGTTAACTCTAGCACTCGGGCCTTGGCGATCTCATCGTCAATATTAATGACGTCCGCTTTGGACTCTTCCAAGGTTTTCCTCCTCATATGAAACATAGAGTGTGTTTTTTCGATGATGAGGGAATCCCCTCGGTGCTGAAGTTCTAATTTAAGACGATCAACCTCGGTCAAAAGGCCATCCCGCTTGGATCTCGTGGCGCGAAGGCTAAGATCAAGATAGCGGATAGTGGTTATATGAACCATATTATGTTCCATGAACTTCTTATACCTATCCTCCATCTGGGCACGCTTCTCTTCGGCAGCAGCAGCCTCTTCCGCCTTGGAATTCAAGGCTGCCTCCAAGTTATTCACTCACTCAATGAAGGCAGTCTCGCGCTCGGCAGCAGCAAGTACGACATCTTGAACTTCAGACCACTTAGCCTTAACTTCTTGGAATTGAACATTTATTTGAGAAGCTTCTTGACCGAGGGCCACTACCTCCTGCTCGCTAAGCTACAGCCAGTCCTCGAATCACTCGCTTCAACAGCCTTCGCTTCTAATATCGAGAGGCGTGTGGTGAGTTGGTCCCTCTCAGCCAACAGTTGGTCCCGCTCGGACTTAAGCCCTTTTTTTATCGAGGATCAATTTTTGAAGGCCCTCAGAAGCAAGGAAGTTGGGTTGCAAAGCAAAAACCCAATTTAGAAACCCTGTCATAGCAAGTCAAGAAGAAACAAGCAGTAAAGAGAATAAGTACAATACCGCTGCCGTATTGTGCGTGGCGTTATTTATCATACACCTCCCAAAAGAGAGTGTATTTTCTTCTTATTTTTCTATGATGCCAGCGGCTTCAGATAATTGGCAAGTTCCACCAGTCGGGACAGCAGATGGTACTCCGAGGATACCGAGAGGGAGACACTCCTCCTCCTCTAGGGATCTACAAAGGGGGCGATTAGTTGTGCCCCAAATTCCCGTGGTCAGGAGACTGGGGATGAGGGACAACCTCCTCTCGGGTGTTTGCGGCCGTTGGGGGAGATGTAGTAGTTGCTGGTGATGAAGGTATGGCCGGTGTGGAAGGAGATGAAGCTGATGGTGTTGCAGGTTGAGAAGCAGCTGCGGTAGAGGCAGTGTTGTTTATGGGTTGCTCACACATCAAAGGCGGAAGAGGCCCGGTACTCAGCCTCATAGTATCGGGAGCAATGATTAGGACCGAAAAAGGAGAATTAGCATTCTCCACTAAGTCAAATTCTCCCGGAGCGCTCGGGCATCGTCCTCGGTTAGGGTTCTAAGCTCTTCAGATGAGCATTCTGTTGAGCTGATGAAAATCGTTGTCTCCTTTCAAGGGAAGCCTCTTCTTCACTAGCTTCCCCATCATCATCAATAACCACAGTGGCTGTGGATGGCTAGGGCGCGACTTTCTTCACTTTCTTATTTTTACCCTTGGCCGAGGAAGAACGCCGCCTTTTTGGTTGCTTGTTCTCTAGTTGGGGACTCCGAGAAGAAGAACCTGCAACAGAAGCAGTCCCGAGAGCACATGTTCGGGTGGAAGCCTCCTACAACAACCCCGTAGTCTCTGCGAGGATCGACCAAAACATCCTCCTCAGGGACGGAGACAGAACCTTGAGGGAGACCTGAATCAAACAAAAAGGTAGGGTTAACCAGTTTTCTTATGTACAAAGATGAAATAGTGATGTCCAGAATCTTCTGAACCCACCAATCTAGGCCTTCAACCCTTGGAGGTGTCCACCGATTTGCTAAAATAATGAATGAAGAAAGGTTAACAATGACATGAAGCAACCTATATCTTTGGAGAAAGAGATACGTTCTAAACTTACGTGCACGAGTCCTGGATTCGAGGAAAGACAGAATTGTAGCCGGGATGATGTCCCTGGTGGCAATGACGACAAACCATTCCATCCACCCACGGTCGTTGTCGTCATCCATGCTGGTGAGCAAAGTATGGTGGCCATGCTTGCTAAAATTTAAAACTCCCCTACGAAAAATCTTGAGGGAGTAGAGGTTCATCATATGAGCCAAGGTGAGGTCCTCCTTTGTTTCCTGGCACAGCCGCCGCAGACAGGCCACTATTCGCCACGCCGAAGGGCCCACCTGTGCCAAATAAACCTGGTACCGGTGGCACAACTCCAAAATCACGGGGTCAAGTCCCGCGCTCAAAAAGAACACACCCAAAGTGAAGGTGTACGTGTAAACGTACGTGAAGCCCTTCTTAGTGAAGGTTACTCGTACCACCAGATCGGGAGCAATGATGTTTAGGTCGTGGCAATCACAGTCCTCCTTTACAGCAGGAATACTGGAAGGGCGAATAGAAGAAAGAAATTTGCTAACAGCCCAGGTGCGAGGGTTTGAAGTAGGAAACTTCTCTTCGAAGTCCTTGGCTGTGTTGAGATGTTTGGGGATGATGGTACTTACCGCAGGAGGGTTAGCATGAATATCGACCTCTTTGTCATTGCTCCTCTTCGAGCCCCCACAGAAGAGAAGACCGGAGTTCTTGGAAGAATTAGTGAAAGAAGCCATAATTAACAGAAGGTGATAAGCATTTTTTAAGGAAGGTTAAAGAAAGATGAATGCAGAAAAGAATTGAATGCAAAGAAGATCAGAGAGTTTATGAAACTGTTAAGTGTAAAAGAAGAAGAAAGAGGCGTATAAGTAAAGGAATATGCGGCTAAATTCGTGTCCACGATTACCTCGAGAACCGGATAAAATATTGCTAGATCGTGGAGTAACACGTGTTCGGAGTATTAAATGCGAGGAGACGTGCGTCTTATCAAACGTCAGAAACTTTTCAAAAAGGTTCAGAAAATTTCCCGCCAAGAAAGAAATCTTCACCAACTTCTCGGTGACACAAAGATGTGCCACTGAAAAATAGGGGGACTATCTGTATAGGGTAAAAGCGGCTCATATTAAATGCTCGAATGATAGAGTGACACGTGGAAACGGGGGGCATATGGAAGATGAAACGACTGAAAACCCAGGACCGAGGACAACAACTTTGGTAGGCATCCGGTAGACCCCGAATGGAACATTATCAACGAGAGCAAATAAATATTTGTCACCAGATAACATTTAATGAAGAATATTCCTCAGTATTAAATATGCATCCGTTATAGAGAATTTTGGCATTCATGACCTGCCATTACATATTAATCAATGGCCCCAATTATTGTCATTTAAGAGGGACTTGATCCTAGGACCTTGTTCCCTAGGTATAGCTATAAATAGTGACTTCAACAACCAATGCAACACATGAAAATTCTAACAAACTTATGCTACACACTATTCCAAGCTGAATAATACTTTATTTTCTATCTAACGTTATTCTTATTGATGCATCCGAAAGCCTTGCTCCCGAAACCAACCTGTCTGCTATTTTATCTCAATTTCCACGCTAAGTCTTGCATTTTATTTAATTTATTTATCATTTTAGGATCAAATCGATTCGCTTGTCTATAAACCACGCTATAAATTCAATTGTACCATTTTACGGGTAAACACCTTTCTCCCTAAGCTTCAAGCATAACATAGCAAACCAAATAATCGAACATGTCCACTCAGGCACTCGACTATATAATAATTCATACGGTGTCTTTCCATGCAGGATTGAAGACGGAGTTCGATTAATTAACTGACAAGCCGTCAAAATACATTCCCCCAAAAATCAATGGACAAGTTACCTTGAAAGCGCAAGGCTCGGGCAACAGTCAAGACATGACGATTCTTTCTTTCTACTGATTCCCTTGGGGTGTTCCTGTGCACAAAATTTGAAAGACAATCCCACGTTCAAGAAAATAATTTCTCGTACATATAAACTGTGTTCCATAATTTCTAGTACCTGTAAACCCTGTTGTTATCACGTGGTCAAATCTCATACAAACACTGACCTTTACACAAAAAAGGACAAAAAAAATAAGAACAAGAACTTATCCGAATGATGTGAAAGTAGAGCAACAAGCAGAACCAAAGCTTCACAAAAATCAGCTTACTATCTAAACATGGCTTCCCAAGTTGATACTTTGGTTCTTTTCTTGTTTGTCCGGTAAGTCTAATAAAAGTAAATTTTACTCCTCTTTAAGAGTCAATTACTCAAATGGTCACTCAACTATCTCAAATTATCTCCTAAAGTCACTTTTCTATAGTTTGTAACAACAAAGTCGCTGAACTATGTCTATTGCACTCAAAAAATCACTCAACTAGGTTTTCCAAATTTTGGATTGCCACCTATTTTACCCTCTAAATTATAAATATTTATCTTCTTTTATTTTTTTTAAACTTTTTAATATTATAGTTTTCCCTTTTTAATTTATATTATGGACTTACCTATAGAATAAATAAATATTATTTATAAATTAAAAAATAAAAAGTATTTAAGCATCTATAATACTGGAATAATAAAATAATAATCATAGTAAAAGAATTAATTAGAATAATTTGTTTGTAATAATAATTTTAGTATAACAACAAAAATTTAAAATTTTTTTTACACAATTCAAAATGAAAGAAAATAAAGGTTGTAAAAAATATATTCCATGCACGTAATATAAAAATAGTTATTTAAATAAAAGTATTTTTATAATATAGATTATATATTCTTGAAAATTATGCTAAATTTTTTTATTTTATTCCATGCTCGACTTAACATAGCATATTTTACCCTATACAGATAGTCCCCCTGCTTTCCGGCGATATAACTTTGTGTTGTCGAAAAGTTGGTAGAAACATAATAATATAATTGAGCATAATTTTCACGAATATATAATGTATATTATAAAAATACCTTTATTTAAATAATTATTTTATATTACGTGCATGAAATATATATTTTACAATCTTTATTTTCTTTCACTCTGAATTGTGTAAATAAATTTTGAATTTTTGTTGTTTACTAAAATTATTATTACTAACAAATTATTCTAATTAATTTTTTTACTATGCTCATTATTTTGTTATTCCAGCATTGTATATGCTTAAATACTTTCTATTTTTATAATTTATAAATAGTATTTATTTATTCTATTGGTAAGTCCATATTATAAATAAAAAGGGGAAATCATAACATTAAAAAGTTTAGAAAAATAAAAAGAAGATAAATGTTTATAATTTAGAGGGTAAAATAGGTATTTGGTAATCCAAAATCTGAAAAATCTAGTTGAGTGACCTTCTGAGTGCAATAGGCATAGTTCAGTGACTTTGTTGTCACAAACGAAAGTAAAGTGACTTTAGGATATAATTTGGGATAGTTGAGTGACTATGTGAGTAATTGTCACGACCCTAAAATCGAACCGGTCGTGATGGTGCCTATCGTGAAACTATGCCAGCTAACACAAATCCCAAATCAAACTATTAATTCATAAACGATAGTTTTTAAACTATTAATTGGCAATATCTCATAACAGGGGTCTAAATAACCAGTGCGGAAGAAAATAATAGAAGCCCGACATCGGGGTGTCACAAGTCACGAGCAACTACAAGATCTGTCTAAGTACAATAAAGGCTATCATAGTCCGGGAATAAAAATACTAAGAACAGTCTGAGTAAGGTAAGAAGGAGAAGTGCAGGGCTGCGAAGGCCAAGCAGCTACCTTGCCGACTGTCACGACACGAATTTCCCACCGTCGGGACCGTGATGGCGCCTAACATTGTACTCGCTAGGCAAGCCAACGTTTTAGAATATCCTACCTTTTTCCTTTATCTTTCAAATATTTAAGACTTAACAAAATAAACCAGTGAAACAAATGCGGAAGAAAATAATTTAAAAGCGTAACTTTACACAATAATGAAAACCAAAGTAACATCCACCCAGAACTGGTGTCAAAATCTCACGGACCATCTAAGAATACTACAAATAATAGTCTGAACAAAAAGTTTACATCTGTCTTGAAAGTAGTTAAAACAGAAAATGAAATGGGATAGAAGGGGACGCCAAGGCCTGCGTACGCCTGCAGGACTACCTCGGGTCTCCACTGGACTGAAGGCAACAACCTCGAACTACGGTCCGTATAGTCCAGCACTTGGATCTGCACAAAAAGTGCAGAGTATAGTATCAGTACAACCGACCCCATGTACTGGTAAGTGCCGAGCCTAACCTCGACGAAGTAGTGACGAGGCTACGACGGGGCATAACAATATATAAATATAATCTGCAACAGTTTATAATAACAGAGCAGAGGTATAGAATGAAAAAAAATAACCGGAACTTGCATTAAAGAAACAGAGGACTCAACCATTCTACTAGTATCCAGCTATAACCAATCCTTAGGGAGTTTTCAATATCTCAGTAATAGACTTCAATAGAAATAAATGCCAAAAATCATAACTGATGCGGCGTGCATCCCGATCACACCATATAAACAATAACAATATCAATATTCCAACCATAACAGTATCAATATTCTCCCTTATTCCTCCTTGTTGCGGCGTGCAACCCGATCCCACCTGTCCTCCCTTATTACTCCTCAACACATATCACCCTTATTCCTCCTGTTGCGGTGCGCAACCCGATCCCACCTGTCCACCCTTATTACTCCTTGTTGCGGCGTGCAACCCGATCCTACCAGACAATCACAATTCTCCCTTATTCCTCCTGTTGCAGCGTGCAACCCGATCCCAACATATGTATTTATCAACACCAATCACGAAGAATAAATACAAGGTGTTTCACAAGTTAACTCAATTTCCACAATTCTTATACTTCAAACTACACTATGGAATATCGCTACGATTATGAAACTTCACTCATGAAAACAAATCAGCAAGACCAGCCAACGTGCACCATAAGGCACCAATGAATCCATATAAGCCAATGGGGTAATAAAATGAAGCTACGAAATCAATAATACCTCAACGGGAACATCAACAATTAACATGAAACAATTAAATAATTCAATAAATAGAACAACAGTTAACATGAAGCAATTAGACATGGAAACATTTATGATCAAGTAGCAATTAAGGCATGGAAACAGTTTAAGCAGGTAGCAAATAAGACAAGAAATAGTATAATAGGAAACAGAGAAGGGAAACAAACTAAAAATGAAAATTTGGTGGCGCATAGGTACTCGTCACCACACCTATACGTCACACACATGAAATTTCACTTAGCACATACGTCGGAGATTCCTATTCCCTCAAGTCAAGGTTAGACCAAACACTTACCTCAAGCCAACGGACAATTCAACACTCAACCACAGCTTTACGTCTCGATTCCACCACCAATTCACTCGTATCTAGCCATAATTAATTTAATAACATCAATAAATGCTAATTAAACCAATTCTAATGCATGAATATGGATTTCCCAATGTTTTCCCCAAAAAGTCAAAACCCGACCCCGGGTCTGCTTGGTCAAAACTCAAAGTTCGGACCAAAACCCGATTACCCATTCACCCACGAACTCAAATATACAATTAGTTTTAAAATCCGACCTCAAATTGAGGTCCAAATCCCCATTGAAAATCCTAATTTCTACCCAAGAACACCCAATTTCCCATGAAAACCCCTAGATTTTGGAGTGAAATCATGTAAAAAGATGAATTAGAATGAAGAAGATGAGTTAGAAATCACTTACTTATGATTTGGAGAAGTTTGGGTCTTTGAAAAATCGCCTAGGGATGTTTAGGGTTTGAGAGAATTGAATAATGATGAAAATCCCGTCTGTAATCTCATTTAACAGGTCGCAGTTATCGCAATTGCGATCAGGGGTTCGTAATTGCGAACCCTTTGAATTACTGCTGCCTTCGCATTTGCAATGAATATGTCGCATTTGCGACATAAGAGCCTTCGCAATTCCGGCCAGAAGTTTGCATTTGCGACATTATTGTCGCATTTCCCAGGCCTGTTCACTTTGCAATTGCGAAGCCTGATCTCGCAATTGCGAGATCAGAGGCCTGTGCAAAAATACCAGATGCATCAGCTGAGTTCCTAAGTTCTAATCGCTCCGTGGCCTATCCAAAACTCACCCGAGCCCTTGGGGCTCCAAACCAAACATGCACGCAAGTCTAGAAATATCATAAGGACTTGCTCGTGCGGTCAAATCATCAAAATAACATCAACAACTACGAATTTAGCCTCAAATTCATGAAATTCTTAAGAACATTGAAATTTTCCATTTTCTCAACTAAGGGTCCGATTTCTACTTCAACTCCGATTCTTACCAAATTTCACAGATTCGACTTAATTATTATTTTAAACTTGTACCGGGCTCCGAAACCACAATACGGGCCCGATACCATCAAGATCACACACCATTTCATTTCCAAAAATCCTTATATTTTCCAGCAAATAATTTTTCTTTAAAAATTCTTTTCTCGGGCTAGGGACCTCGGAATTAGATTCCGGGTATACGCCCAAGTCCCATATTTTACTACGGACCCTACGGGACCGTCAAATCACGGATCTAGGTCCGTTTACCAAAAATATTGACCGAAGTGAACTTTAATCAATTTTAAAGGCCAAATTCAAAATTTTTCTTAAATTTCACATAAAAGCTTTCCGGAAACGCGCTCAAACTGCGCATGCAAATCGAGGTGGGACAAAAGGAGGTTTTTAAGGCCTCGGAACACAGATTTGACTTCTAAAATAAGAGATGACCTTTTGGGCATCACACCGACTCCGAAGACCTGCTGGAAGAAACGATCAGCGCTCGCTATCGCGACCCGCAACTACTGGATCTGCACACAAGGTGCAGGGAGTAATGTGAGTACGCCAACTCAGTAAGTAATAAAAGTAAATGCAGCTGAGCAGTAAGAAATCAGATAATTCCACGTCATAGCACTACAACAAAACAGTATAGAAATCAATTATCTCACAAAAAACCCTTTCGTTTTTAAAAAACATCTTTAGTAGTTTCAAACAAGTGATGAAACAATGAGTAAAAATGATGAAAACGTAAACAGCCCCTCGGGCAAGACATGTACCATAAACCGCCCCCTCGGGCAAAATATCAACAGAACCAGCCCCTCGGGCTACCTCACAGATCACTCGTAATCAGCCCCTCGGGCAATAACATAAAACAAGAACAGCCCCTCGGGCAACATCACATCACTCAAACTGGGTACCCGCGCTCACTGGGGGCATACAAACTCCGGAGGGCTCCTACAGCTTAAGCGCTATCACAAGCCATCTCGTGGCATAATAAATCAGGCCCTCGACATCACATATATCACAAAACAGTACAACCTGCTGCGGCGCGCAGCCCGATCCCATGATATCCTCACAACACAGGCCCTCGGCCCTACTCAGTTAGAAATCTCTCAAGCCACTCGGGCCAACAGTAAAAAAATAGGGTGCTCAGCCCAAAATATCATTTATGCATCAAATCAGTATAAACACGACTGAGTTATGAAATCAGTAAAACGTAGCATGACTGAGTACAATTATTAAATCAAAACAGTGAGAAATTTCAGTAAAGAAAGCCCCTAAGGGTCCAAACAGTTGGCACGAGGCCCAAATATGGCATTCAGCCCAAAACATAGCAATACTTTCTAACATAAGGTAATATCAAGTAGTCTCAGTCAAATATGCAATTCAATGGTCGCTACGGGACGGACCAAGTCACAATCCCCAACAGTGCACGCCCCTCACGCCCGTCATCTGGCGTGTGCGTCACCTAAAATAGTACAACAATGTGAAATCCGGGGTTTCATACCCTCAGGACAACATTTACAATCTTTACTTACCTCAAACCGGACCGAACTCTAACTCGCGATGCCTTTGCCTCTCGACTCGGCCTCTAAATGCTCCAAATCTAACCAAAATCAGTATAATATCATTAATACACGCTAAAGGAACAAGGCCCAAGCGAAAATAATCAAATTAACTCAAAAATCCCGAAATTGGCCAAACCCTACCCCGGGCCCACATCTTGGAATTCGATAAAAATCATATCACTAGAATCCTTATCCTCCCACGAGTCTATACATACCAAAAACATCGAAATCGGACCTCAAATGGCCCCTCAAATCCCCACTCAAAGCTCTCCAAAAACTCAAGCCCTAACCTTCAATTTCACTCCAAATTCCCCACTAATTTCATGATTAAGTAGTGGATAATTCATCAGAAACACCAAATACAAAGCCCAAGCAACTTACCTCACTGAAATCCTTCAATTCCTCCTTGAATTCCCGGCTTGGAGCTCCAAAATCGCACAAAAATGGTGAAAAATGACTGAAAATCGCGAAGTGAGGCTTTTATAGTTTCTGCCCCAGGGATTCCGCACTTGCGGTCCCATAAGCGCACCCGCGCTTCCGCTTCTGCGGAAAATATCCGCTTTTATGGATTTCACTTAAGGCACCAGCTTCCGCACCTGCGCCCCAAGCCTCGCACCTGCGGGCTCGCAGGTGCGGTTAATCCTTCCGCTCCTGTGACAATCTCCGCTCCTGCGGTTACTCTCTGCGCCTGCGATCATCGCACCTGCGGTCCCCACTCCGCAGGTGCGGAAACAACAGGAGCAGCAAAAATCTGCAACTCCAATTCAACTCTAAACCTTCTGTCAACCACCCAAATCAATCCCGAGGCCCTCGGGACCTCAACCAAACATGCCAACAAGTCACATATCACCATTCCAACTTGTTCCAACCTTCGGAACACTCAAAACAACATCAAATCATCAAACCACCCTCGGATTCAAGCCTAAGGATTCCAAAACTTCTGAATTCCACAAACGACGTAAAAACCTATCAAACCTCATCCGAATGACCTGAAATTTTGCATAAACGTCACAAATGACACAACGGACCTACTCCAATTTCCGGAATTCCAATCCAACCCCGATATCAAGATTTCCACTGCCAACTGGAAAATACCAAAATTCCAATTTCGCCAATTCAAGCCTAAATCCACGGACCTCCAAAATACATTCCGAACACGATCTTAAGTCTCAAATCACCTAACGAAGTTATCCGAACCGTAAAAACCCAATTCCGATATTGTTTACCCACGAGTCAACTTCCGGTTGACTTTACCAACTAAGTAACCAACTTAAGAGACTAAGTGTCTCATTCCACCCTAAGACCACTCCGAACACAACACCACCAACACGATATGATAAAATACAGCTGAAACAACACACGAGGAAGCAGAAATGTGGGAAACGGAGCGGTAACTCATGAAATGACCGGCCGGGTCGTTACATCCTCCCTCTCTTAAACAAACGTTCGTCCTCGAACGAGTCAAGAAACATACCTGAAGCCTCAAACAGGTAGGGATATCTGCTCTGCATCTCCCGCTCGGTCTCCCAGGTAACCTCCTCCACGGGCCGACCTCTCCACTGCACTTTCACTGAAGCTATATCCTTTGATCTCAGCTTTCGGACCTGCCGCTCCAAAATAGCCACTGGCTCCACATCATAAGTCAAATCACCATCTAACTAAATCGTGCTGAAATTCAAAACATGAGACGGATCGCCAATATACTTTCGGAGCATAAAAACATGAAATACCGGATGCACGCTTGACAAGCTAGGTGGCAAGGCAAGCTCAAAAGCCACCTCCCCAATCCTCCGAAGCACCTCAAAAGGCACAAAACCGAGGACTCAATTTAACCTTCTTCCCAAATCTCATAACACCCTTCATGGGTGATACCTTCAATATAACCTTCTCCCCAACCATGTAAGACACATAACGGACCTTCCTGTCAGCATAACTCTTTTGTCTCGATTGCGCTGTACGAAGCCACTCCTGAATCACTTTCACCTTGTCCAAAGCATCCTGCACCAAGTCTGTACCCAAAAGCCTAGCCTCGCCCGGCTCAAACCAACCAACTGGAGATCTACACCGTCTCCCATATAAAGCCTCATATGGAGCCATCTGAATACTCGACTGATAACTGTTGTTATATGCAAACTCCGCGAGCGGTAGAAACTGATCCCATGAACCCCCAAAATCAATGACACAAGCGCGCAATATGTCCTCCGGTATCTGAATAGTGCGCTCGAACTGCCCGTCCGTCTGAGGGTGAAAAGCTATGCTCAACTCAACCTGAGTACCCAACTCTCGCTGCACGGCTCTCCAAAACTGCAATGTAAACTAAGTACCTCTATCTGAAATGATGGAAACTGGGACACCATGCAAGCGAACAATCTCTCGGATATAAATCTCTGTTAACCGCTCTGAAGAATAGGTAGTACACATAGGAATGAAGTGCGCAGACTTGGTCAGCCAATCCACAATCACCCAAATAGCATCGAACTTCCTCAAAGTTTGTGGGAGTCCAACTACAAAATCCATGGTGATCCGCTCCCACTTCCACTCTGGAATATCTAACCGCTAAAGCAAGCCACCCGGTCTCTGATGCTCATATTTCACTTGCTGACAATTGAGACACCGAGCTACAAATCCCACAATATCCTTCTTCATTCTTCTCCACCAATAATGCTATCTCAAATCCTGATACATCTTCGCAGCACCCGGATGGATGGAATACCGCGAGCTATGGGCCTCCTCCAGAATCAACTCCCGAAGCCCCTATACATTGGGCACACATATCCGACCCTGCATCCTCAATACTCCATCATCACCAATAGTCACATCTCTGGCATCGTCGTGCTGAACTCTGTCCTTAAGGACAAGCAAATGAAGATCATCATACTCGCGCTCTCTGATGCGATCAAACAAGGAAGACCGAGAAACCACACAAGCTAAGACCCGACTGGGCTCCGAAATATCCAACCTCACAAACCGATTGGCCAAGGCCTGAACATCAACTGCAAGAGGTCTCTCCCCAAAAAGAATATATGCCAAACTGCCCATACTCACCGCCTTTCTACTCAAAGCATCGACCGTTACATTGGCCTTCCCCGGATGGTACAAGATAGTGATATCATAATCCTCTAGCAGCTCCAACCATCTCCACTGTCTCAAATTGAGATCCTTCTGCTTGAACAAGTGCTGGAGGCTACGATGATCAGTAAACACCTTACAAGACACACCATAAAGATAGTGCCTCCAAATATTCAACGCGTGAACAATGGCAGCCAACTCTAAATCATGAACAGGGTAGTTCTTCTCATGGGGCTTCAACTGACGAGAAGCATAAGCAATCACTCTACCCTCCTACATCAACACACACCCAATACCAACTCTCGAAGCATCACAATACACTGTATATGAACCTGAAGCTGATGGCAAAACTAATGCTGGAGCTATGGTCAAGGCAGTCTTGAGCTTCTGAAAGCTCGCCTCACACTCATCCGACCACATGAAAGGCGCACCCTTCTGAGTCAATTTGGTCAAGGGTGATGCTATAGATGAAAATCCCTGAATGAATCGACAGTAATAACCTACCAAACCAAGAAAGCTGCGAATCTCTGTGGCTGAGGACGGTCTGGGCCAACTCTGAACCGCCTCTATCTTCTTCGGATCAACATGAATACCCTTACTGGACACCACGTGCCCCAAGAAAGCCACTGAACTGAGCCAAAACTCACACTTGGAGAACTTTGCATAAAGCTTCTCCTCCCTCAACTGCTACAATACCACTCTCAAATGCTCCGCGTGCTCCTCCTGACTACGCGAGTATACTAGAATATCATCAATGAATACAATGACAAACGAGTCGAGATACGGCCAAAACACGCTGTTCATCAAATGCATGAACGCTGCTGGGGCATTGGTCAGCCCAAAAGACATCACAAGGAACTCATAATGACCGAATCGGGTCCTGAAAGCTGTCTTAAGAATATCCGAGTCCCTGATCTTCAACTGGTGATACCCTGACCGGAGATCAATCTTGGAGAACACCCTCGCTCCTTGAAGCTGGTCAAATAGGTCACCAATACGAGGCAAAGGATACTTGTTCTTGATCGTAACTTTGTTCAACTGCCTGTAATCAATGCACATCGTCATCGTGCCATCCTTCTTCTTCACAAATAAAAATGGCGCACCCCAAAGCGACACACTAGGCCGAATAAACCCCTTATCAAGGAGTTCCTGAAGCTTCTCCTTCAACTCCTTCAACTCCGCCGGTGCCATACAATACGGCGGAATAGAAATGGGCTGAGTGCCCGACACCAAATCAATTCCAAAATCAATATCCCTGTCCGGTGGCATGCCCGGCCAGTCTGCAGGAAACACATCTGGAAATTCCCTCACTACCGGGACCGAATCAATACTAGGAGCCTCTGTACTGACATCCGTCACAAAGGCTAAGTAGGAAAGACAACCCTTCCCAACCATTCGATGGGCCTTCAAGAATGAAATTACCCTACTGGGAAAAAAATCGGTCGAACCTCGCCACTCAATCCGTGGCACACCCGGAATAGCCAACGTCACTGTCTTAACATGACAGTCCAAAATAGCACGACACGGAGATAACTAATCCATGCCTAATATCATATCAAAATCCACCATACAAAGCAACAGAAGGTCCACTCGGGTCTCCAAACCCCCAATAGTCACCACACACGATCGATATACGCGGTCTACAATAACAGTATCACCCATCGGAGTAGATACACGAACAGATGAAACAAGAGACTCATGGGGCGTATCCAAATAACGGGCAAAATATGATGACACATATGAAAAAGTGGAACCGGGATCAAATAACACAGAGGCATCTCTGTGGAAAACTGAGACAATACCTGTAATCACCGCATGTGAAGCAATAGCATCGGGCCTGGCTGGAAGTGCATAGAAACGAGCCTGAACACCACCTGATCGACCTCCCCCTCTGGGCTGACCTCTAGCTGACTGTCCTCCACCCCTAGCTGGCTGGGTGGGTGGTGAAGTAACTGGTGCTGAAGTCGATGGCTGACTCCTTTGCTGAGACGGACCCCCAAGACGACGAGGACAGTGTCTCCACATATGCCCGGACTCTCCACACTTATAATAATCCCCTGGTGCTGGAGACGGGGACTGAAGGGAACCCCTAGCACTGGGATGACTGGCAGAAGAACCTGGCATGGAAGAGCCCTGAACTGATGGAGCACGGGACGAACTCTGGGCTGGAAGGGCACTACGTGAGGAATGGCCCTGATGAGAACTGTGAGAACCATGGCCCGATGATGCCCCACGATAAACTGGGCGAGCTGACTGAGCATGCCTGAAGGGACGGCCTCTGCCGTGCTGGAACTGACCCCCATGAGGAGCACCACTGAATCCACCATGACCACGAGGCCTCTTAGCCTCCCTCTCAACCCTCTCCTGACCACGAACCATCTCAATCTGTCAAGCTATGTCAACAACCTCATCAAAGGTAGCACCAGATACTCTCTCTGGTCATAAGCAACCGAAGCTGAAAACCGAGGCCATCTATAAACCTTCTGATCCTCTCTCGGTCTGTGGAAACCAACCAGACCGCATGACGAGCCAACTCAGAGAACTGCATCTCATACTGTGTAACAGATCTGTCTCCCTGACGAAGCTGCTCGAACTGCTTGCGCAGCTCCTCTCGGCGAGACTCAGGTACAAACTTCTCCAGGAAGAGAACGAAAAACTGCTACCAAGAAAGTGGCGCTGCGCCAACCGACATACGCCTCTCGTAAGCCTCCCACAAACTAAGTGCAGCCCCGGAGAACTAGAAAGTAGTGAATGAGACCCCACTGGTCTCCAGAATACCCGCGGTCCAAAGCATCCTCTGACACTTATCCAAGAAACCCTGTGCATCCTCACCCTCAGCACCACTAAATGACGGAGGCTGAAGTCTACCAAACCTCTCCAATCTGCGCTGCTCATCCTCTGGCATAACAGGAGCTACATAGTCCTGAGCAGCTGCAACCGGCTGGGCTAGAGGTGCCCCCGGTGTCTGAAGTCCCTGCACGACCTGCTCAGGTGTGCGAGCGGTGGAAGTCTGAGTGCCTCCCCCGGCCTGAGAAGTAGCTGCGGACGTAGTAACTGAGACCGCCTGAGCAATACTAGTGCACACGGTCAAGATCTGATCCAAGGTCTCTTGAAGACCCGGAATAACAATAGGCACAGCGGGTGCCTGAGCTGGTCCCGCTGGAGTATCCCCTGCCGGAATCTGATCATGCATTGGGGCGGCCGGTGGATCTGTGGGTGCTGCCCTAGCTGCTGTGCGGGCTACACCCCTGCCCCTACCACGACCTCGACTGCGTCCTCGGCCTCTAGTTGCCCCAATTGCTGGTACTGGTGGCCGTCCGTCCTGACCGGTAGAACGTGTCCTGACCATCTATGAGAGAATAGAATAACAGAAGTTTAGCTACCAGAAACAACAGATTCGCATGACAGGAATTCAAGAATATGAAGTTTTTCCTAAAGGTTCTGCAGCCTCTCGAAGATAAGTACAAACGTCTCCGTACCGATCCGCGAGACTCAACTAAACCCGCTCATGAATCGGGAGACCTATGTAACCTAGGCTCTGATACCAACTTGTCACGACCCTAAAACGAACCGGTCGTGATGGCACCTATCGTGAAACTAGGCTAGCCGACACAAATCCCAAATCAAACTATTAATTCATGAAAGACAATTTTTAAACTATTAATTGGCAATATCTCATAACAGGGGTCTAAATAACCAGTGCGGAAGAAAATAACACAAGCCTGGAATCGGGGTGTCACAAGTCACGAGCAACTACAAGATTTGTCTAAGTACAATAAAGGCTATCGTAGTCCGAGAATAAAAATACTAAGAACAGTCTGAGTAAGGTAAGAAGGAGAAGTGAAGGGCTGCAAACGCCAAGCAGCTACCTTGCCGACTCCAAAGACCTGCTGGAAGAAATGATCAGCGCTTGCTATCGCGACCTGCAACTCCTGGATCTGCACAAGGGAGTAATGTGAGTACGCCAACTCAGTAAGTAATAAAAGTAAATGCAAGCCGAGTAGTAAGAAATCAGATAATTCCACGTCATAGCACTACAGCAAAACAGTAGGTTTCCAAAACAGTACAAAAATCAATTATCTCATAAAAACCCTTTCATTTTTAAAAAACATCTTTCAGTAGTTTCAAACAAGTGATGAAACAATGAGTGAAAATGATGAAAACGTAAACAGCCCCTCGGGCAAGACATGTACCATAAACCGTCCCTCGGGCAAAATATCAACAGAACCAGCCCCTCGGGCTACCTCACAGATCACTCGTAATCAGCCCCTCGGGCAACATTACATCACTCACACTGGGTACCCGTACTCACTGGGGGTGTACAGACTCCGGAGGGGCTCCTACAGCCCAAGCGCTATCACAAGCCATCTCGTGGCATAATAAATCAGGCCCTCGGCCTCAAATATATCACAAAATAGTACAACCTGCTGCGGTGCGCATCCCGATCCCATGATATCCTCACAACACAGGCCCTCGATCCTACTCAGTCAGAAATCTCTCAAGCCACTCGGGCCAACAGTAAAAAAAACAGGGTGCTCAGCCTAAAATATCATTCTTGGTTAAATGGACTGCTAGTTGTTTTCGAAATATAGTATGTTGTTACGACATTATGGATAAAGTGAAGCTGTAACTCAAGTCCATGATTATCGAATGTAACATAGAATGATACATTATGGAGTCAAGATAAGCTGTTGCTTTAGTGTAGTCAACAAAATATAGCTAGGAGGAGACATAATGATTGGTATCACCTGCTAACATTCTTGAATGTCTCTATTATTTGAACGATAAGTGCAGAACCTGAATACCTCTTGCTCACTTTTTCTCTGTGGTCGAAGAACTTTTGTTTGACAATTTCACTTCGGCTTTAGATGGTAGGAGCAGTAACACGACAACAACACTTATCTACAATTGTGTCTATCTATATTACGTGATGCTGGTGTATACGACATGGAGTCTCTTCTCCATCCATCACCTTTATGGTGCTTCATGTTTTTGTTGTTTTAGACTGGAGTTCAATAGTTGCCTGAGATGATTTGTATTTGAATTAATTAGCCACGTCTATTGAATCTTCAGCTAAGCGCATGAGTTACTTACTGTCACTGAAGAAAAGTGTGGTTCAAAATTATGGCATCATATTGATCAAGAAAATGAATCTTAGTCTGCATTTTGGAAATATTTATTGCTCAATGCCATAAACCGTGCCAAATTTTTACACCTAAATATCAGCTTCTTCTCATTCTCAGGAAAAGAAAACTAATATAGTAATTTGTTAAAAAAAGAATATAATGATTTGTTTATAACTCAATTGCTCCTCGTTTTTGTACCACCAGTGATGATGAACCTTTGGCCTTCAAGAAAATGCACGAATTTTCTGCGATGGATGGCTTTGTAGAGATAACTGAATCCTTGGCAGACATGATGAATGTTTACCGTGAAAATGGTAATAACAACTAAATTTGATTATGGGACTCTAAAAATACGTGATCTATTTTTATGCCGGTTGTAGAGCAGTTGATGCTATGCGTGAGACTTAGAAACGAAATAAGAGTTAAGAATGAAATGATAATCAAACCGATAGGTTGACAATCGGAGCCTTGAGCTTGTCGATTCGGGGGCCTCGAGGTCGATTCCGGGGCTCGACTGTGAGCTATCGAAGGTGATCGAAGTATGACTAACAGTTATAATAAAATCTAAGAAGGCTCTTTATGGCCAATGATAAGCAATAAATGATGAACAATAATGAAGATAATAAATGGAAGCAATAATATCAAGCGAATATGTTAGAAAGCAGAGAGAATGTTCTTGTATATTTCGTGTGGAGCAGCTGAAGCAACATATCCTTACAAAATGACCAGGATCCCCTTTATATAGGAGGGGAATCTCAACATAGTACAAAATGCATTAATGGCAAAGAAGCGGAGATGGGACAGCTAGATATGACACCCTGATTCAGGGTTAGGGTAGTCCACTAGGATCTGTCAGTCCTAGCCGTGTAACTTGGGAACTCCCCATTTCTACCATTACCGTGATCATTACCACCTTGAGGTCGAGTGTCGACGAACCTCGAGGGAGGATACTCGACCGCAGCCTCGAGTCTTCGAGATGATCTTCTGAGGCACTTCGATGACGAGAAATTGGACCCTCCGATTTCACCGTATACAGATAGTCCCCGCGTTTCTTAGTGAGGTGCGATAAGAAACGATTTTGACACCCAACTCTTTGGATTTGCTGTGATGATGTTACGTTGATGATATCATACTTGTGACGTAAGCCTTCACAATAACCGGGACATCCCACGGACTTGTCTTTTCAGTGTCATTCAATGCGCTGCCGATTCCCATTCTTCAAAGTAACAGTATCGCCGTTGATCCAGTTTCCAATAACGCATTGATTGCGCCTGCCGATCCGTCTTTCAAAGGCATTGATGGCGTTGTTGGCCATACTATCACCCCCGATAAATGAGGGCCTTTTGGTACTATCTTTTTATCCAAGTGCCTTTCAACCTCTTTTCATCCCTTTCTCCCCACTATCCTCCTCCGTTGCTACCCACCATGTTTGGGGTCTATCGCCTTAAAGTTATATGGCGGCGTTCTCATCAGCCACGCCATGGCCTTTTTCCTGGGCTTTCCCTTGCGGAGCGAGATTACACTGTCTTGTCGCTGTTGTTGCTGTTGTTACGGTTGTTACTGCTGTCGTCGTTGGTTCGAGGTGATGAGATAGGGGGGCCTACTTCTTCCGACTTAGGAGGGCGTTTGGACTCTACACCGCTGCTCGAGAGAGCGTTTAGACTATACATCGCTGCTCACTCTCCTACCCTGGCCTAGTGTGGCACTTCATCCCCTGGGTTTTCCAAGGGATAAAATGGCACAACTGACCATTAAACTTGCACGGCTTAATGTCCTAGAAGGCAAACTCGGAGCGGCCGTGCAAGTAGGGTTAATGCCCGCCGAATCTTCAACCTCTGGCTTCGGCGGGTTATGTCTCTTTTTTCTGCTTCTTCTGTATCACTTTCCTCTTCTTCGTCTTCCCACTTTCCTCTTCTTGATCTTTGCCCTCGGAGATATTACTCTGGAGGACCGGGATAAGACCCCAGAGGAGGTGGCGGTCGAAGATACTGCCGCCGTGGGTGCATGCCCGAGGAGATGGTGCTCGAAGATGCTGCTGCTGAGAATGACCCTCGAGAATAGATTAGGCTCTTGTCTTTTACTGTATGTGTACCCCTTCGCTTCTTTGTTTCTGTGTACGGACCCCTTGTGGGCTTTTGTAATCAAGTGTTTATGAATACAAAGATGTTTCCCCAATTTTGTCTCTGATGTTTGCTATGTTACCTTTTACTCGCGCGTATGGAAACTCTGAATGCATGATCCCACCGGTCGGTGTCGATATCGAGCCCAGGTGGAAGTGTATTTCTCTGACCTTTGATCGATTAATACGGTTCCCCGTGGAACCCTTTGCCTTTCCTCGGACCAAGCCTGGATTGGACCGATAAACTCGGGTCGTCGGGATCCTTACTTCGGGTTGAATGGAAGTAACGCTTCGAACCTTTAGACTTTCGAGAACAGTCTTCAGGCCTTGCAATAATCTTCGAGGGGGAATTCGCTCGGGAACCTGAGAATATAGTCTATCTTTGGACTTTCGAGAACAGTCCCCGAGTGGGGTTTGCTCAGACTCGGGCCATCTGGAAGTTTGTTTTGATCTTATCGTAAATAGCCTTAAGGCATTGCAGGTAGATCCAGAACGAGGTTTTACCCGAACTTAGGTGGTACCCCGTGATCAAGCCCCCGGGTGGAGCTTAAATGCTTGTTTCCTTGGAGCCTAATTTCCCTTTGATGGAGGTCCTCGAGGTCGGGTACCACCTCGGGATTTACGACGAAGCCGTTGGCTTCTTGGAGCCTAGCTTCTTTTTGATGGAGATCTTCGAGGTCGGGTACCACCTCGAGGCTTGTAGTGATGTCGTTGGCTTCCTGGAGCCTAACTTTCCTTTGATGGAGGTCCTCGAGGTCGGGTACCACCTAGGGACTTGCGGCGAAGCCGTTGGCTTCTTAGAGCCTAGCTTCCTTTGATGTAGGTCCTCGAGGCCGGGTACCACCTCGGGACTCGCAGTGGTACGGGGATCTCCGTTCCCGAGATATTACATGGCATCGCCTAATGTACGATATGGCTGTAAAGCTATCGATGCGATTACGCCAGCGTATCTTCCCGAAGCGATATCGGTCAGTGTTTTTTGATTACCAGCGTACTTGCACCGACTCCTTGCTTTAGTTCTCTGAGTTTGCCGTCGCCTGAATGTTATATCGGGGTCTGTCGGGTAGAGAGGTGAGAGCCCCGCCTCCAGTGTTCTGGACCAACGAGAGCATACCTTTAAGATTACTTCTTTGATAGGAGAAAAGCATCTTGGGTTAGTGAGAAAAGACTGCGGCTGGGGGGAGAAAGTAGTGTTACAGATACTTTCCCCGGATGAGGGCATCACGGATCGTGCCGATGGATTCTTGAATGTGTACACGTATCCTTTCACACTGGGCCCCCTTGATAGTATTGTGCTTGACTTCTGTTTAAAGTATCGAGTTACCTTGGCGCAGATCCACCCGTCATTTTGGCGAATAGTGTTGATGATGAGATTTTTTTGCAGAGAAGGCGGGTCTTGAATTCACGCTCAGTCATCTTATTAGGCTGTACCGGCCCTTTTACCATCGAGGTCCGCTAACCTTGCGATGCCGGTCGACCACGCCTTTTGTTGTCGACGATGAGAAAGAAGGAGATCGGGAGTGGATGAGTCGATTCGTCCGAGTTCGAACTGCGACATTATCCCCGTAGAGTTTATGCCATTCCCTGAGGAATGGAATTATGCACGTAAGTGGTACATTCCGTGCCTTCTCAATTTTGTTTATGGCGAAAGCTGGTTTCATAACCGTGCCTTCTTTTCTTTTTCTGCAGCGGTTTCATGGACGCCGGGCGACGTTCCAGATTTGCTGGGTCGGGTTTGGAAGTTGGCGACCCACTCGACTCGTGATGAGCGCAAGTGGCGAGCTTTGTCCTGGGGGAGATGGGAAGCAAAACATCACGGTGCGTGTTGTGCTATTTTTTCCTTTCCCTTCTTTCATTTGGAGAGGTATTTTCCCTTTCCGCGTATTAATCTTGCCGTTGTAGGCATCAGAGATCCTTCCGAAGCGAGGCCATTTGGAGAGGGGGAAAGGTTGCTAGCTTCCGGGCTAAAGAACGACAACAATAAGTGAGAGATGCCTTTGCATGGCGATGGTGCTCAAAGTGAGGCGAACCTGGACCGGGGGCCCGGAGTGGAAGTGTCGACTGAGCCGACTGCGCCCATGGTTTTTGACTTTGGAAAGGCGGTTTCTCCTCTGCTGTCGTCCTCTTTTTCCGCTGGAGATACTTCGAGGGGTGCTCGAAACCCAGGGTCATATGTGCCAAGCGACTGTGCCTCGACTGGGGTTGACTTATTCGGAGCCGGGGAAGCCAGGCTAGCAGATGTGTGCTCGACCTTCGAGGAAGTCCAGCGGCTGCACTATGCGGTGAGTTTTGGCACAAGTTTTCCGAGTTTCGAGCCCTCCCTTTCTTATCATGTTTTCTTTTGCAGGCTTTTGATAAGCTTAAGTCCGAGCTGCTTTGCCGTGAGGCCAGGCTTCAGAAAGCTTTGGACGAGGAGAAATCTCTTAGGCACCTTTGTGAAGAAAAGGAAAACGAGCTGGCATATTTACAGTATGAGGCGAGTCAGAGCTTGAATTATGAGAGCTATTTGAAGGAGCAGGTAGTTCTTGTTCCGACTGAGCGTGTGCTCTTTCTTCTAGCTCCCGCGACTAGTGTTTTGTTTATTTCAGTTGCAGAAAAAGGCGGAGGACCTGGAGCTCCTTCGGAACAAAGTTGACCGAACCAAGCGCGAGTATGATGAGTTGAACGCTCAGGCGGGCACTCAGACTTTAGCGGAGGAGGGTGCTCAGGGCAAAGTCTCCGCCCTTGAGGCTCAACTTTGCTTAGCTTGTGACAATGCTTTGGTTCAGACAGATCTGATTATGAAGTACGAGTCCGAGCTTTTGAAGGTCAGGGCTGAGATCGTTGATGCCCGGGCTGAAGCCGTGATGAGCCGAACTAAGGCTGACCAGGAGATGGTGATCTATTTGAAGGGCGCTGCCGATGCTCAAGCTGAGCTGCGAAAGGCCCTCGATCGTGAAGGCAGGATCAAGGAATATGCTCGTTGCAAGTCTCGAAGAAAGACTCTCGAGGAGATCCGTGCTAGGGGTTTTGTCCTCTCGAAAGAGTTGGCACGAGCGAGGGCGGACGAGAGTGATACTCGGTTACTTCTGTCCGACACCGAAGAAAGCGAAGATGAGGCCGGCAGGCCGTAACCCCCTGGGGGGGGAGGGGGCGTAGATTTTTCCACCTGTATGTAGCATTTTCAAAGCATGTTTGTAGATGGAGATTGTGTTTTTCGTATATGTGTATAAAGAAAACCTTGTGGCTTTACTTCTTCTGTATCCCTTTCTGTCTCGAATTTGGTCGAGTGAACTGGTCTTTTCAGTCGATAGGAATCCTTAGATTCGTGATATGGCCCTGAGGCTCATCGGGCTGGCCCGTAGGCTTCTATGTACTCGACCGATGCGAGCCTTTAGTATAAGCTGGCGTTTGAGCTCTTATGCTTTTGTTTTGATCAACTATTTTGGGTTTAGTCTCCGAGTCGGGTTTCGACTCGAGCACATCGACCCTCAAGTTTTTGTGTTCAAAGTTGGCCCTTAGGCTCTTACACGTTGGGTTGGTACGACCTTTTACGCGGGCTGGCGACGATGGCTCTTACGCTTTTGCTCTTAGGCATTCTAGTTAATTATTTTGGGTTCAGTCTCCGAATCGGGCTACGACTCGAGCTCATTCGACTCTCAAGTTTTTGATCTGTGTGGGCTGGCGACAATGACTCTTACGCCTTGGGTCGATGCGACCTTTTATGTGGGATGGCGACAATGGCTCTTACGCCTTGGGTCGAAGCGACCTTTTATAGGCTTTGGTTTTCCCTTGTTAAGGAATTTTGAAATAGTTTTTGCCTGACTCTTCGATGGTTCGAGAAGAACCTCGGTTACGAGTCGTTATGTGGCGATGATCGAGCACCTCGGGAGATTTGGCTCGGGGGTTGAGTATCTCGAAGCCTGTGATTTGGAGCTGACATGGTCGAAGCTCTTTTGCCTATGTCGAGGGTAGCCTATTTAACCGGTTCTTTTCGAAGTAGATTCGAAGTAATTGAAGGCCTATGATTTTGTAGCGACGGTTGGGCGTCCCCGAGTCGCGTTAGTTTGGCTGGTGCAGCCTTATGACCGTAGTCATTTGTGCTTGGCCGGAGCCATTTTGATCCCGAGTGAAGTAGTTTGGGCGTCTATATTCAGGGTATGCCTTTTAGGGGTCTTACAAGTTCGATATATAGCGTAAACTTTGAGATCGGGTTTATGCCTTTAGCAAGGTCTTACAAAATTGTCATGCCTTTGAGGTCTTACAGTTTTTAGATACTTGGTACAAGTATGGTTCATGCCTTGCTTGAGGTCTTACAGATACTGTTGTTGGCTTATGTAGGTCTTACGAGATCGAGTCTGCCCGCTCGGGGTCTTATGGCCTTGGGGTTTTTAATGAATGGTGATTGGCGATAGTCCCTAAGTCATCAAGGGTATCCTGGCTCGGGGGCCGTTACTTGTAAGCTTGGTATTGCCTCATTGAGGGCTTACGATTTTGGCAACTCCGACCCTGAGGTCATGCGATTTTTTGAGATTTTGGCGCCAGTCTCCGAGTGTTCAGGACACTTTCGGCTTCGGAGACGCTTTATGATTTTGATGTTGCCTCGTTGAGGGCTTATGAGTTTGGAGTTCCAACCTGGGGGTCGTCCGGGTGTCGAATTGTTGATTCCAGTCTCCGAGTGTTCGCGACCTTTATGATAGAGGAGTCCTTTTTGCTAGAACGTCGAGTTTCCTTTGAAGCGTGAAATGCTTTGATGAGAAAGTATTCTCTGATTACTTGGTACAAGTATACATGTTTTTGCTGTTAAGGGCTCGGTTGCTCTATATGGGCACGGTTCGTTCGACCGTTTGGCCCGGTACATTACTTTCCTATCGATGTCCCATTTGAGATATCTTGGCTTTCCTGAGTAGGTGACCTTCCGGGGGGATGCCCCCTAGTATTCGAGGTGGATTGCAAAAGAAATCTTGAATACTTGTTGAATCTCCTTAGGTAGCATATGGTCGCTGCCTCGTTAAAACCTTGCCGGTAAAACCCTTCTAGGGACAAAATCCGGTCGAAGGAAAAGAGTGCAACGCGTGCTCGAGGGTGCTTTCGGAATTTTCAATCGGATGCCCTAGCAATAATATCGTTTTAACATTGATATGTTCCAGTTTCTTAGAAGCTGTTCGCCCTCCATGGTACCGAGCTTGTAAGACCCTTTACCAACTACTTCGAGGACAAGGTACGGTCCTTCCCAATTTTGACCTAGCTTTCCTTCATTAGGGTTTCGGGTGTTAAGGGTGACTTTCCTTAGGACCAAGTCCTCAACTCCGAAATGCCGAAGGTTTGTTCTCCTATTGTAATACCTTTCGATCCTTTGCTTCTGGGCGGCCATTCGGACCAGCGAGGCTTCCCGTTTTTCATCTAACAGTTCGAGGGCCGTTGTCATGGCCTCGTTGTTTGAGCTCTCGGTGGTGTGCTGGAACCTGGCGCTCGGCTCTCCGACCTCCACCGGTATCAAAGCCTCGGCGCCGTACACCAGGGAGAAAGGCGTTTCCCCTGTGCTTGATTTTGAAGTTGTTCGGTATGCCCATAGCACTTCGGGCAACATTTCTCTCCACTTCCCCTTGGCGCTCTCCAACTTCTTTTTTAAATTTTGGATGATGGTTTTATTTGTGGACTCGACCTGGCCGTTTGCACACGGGTGGTAAGGCGTCGACAGGATTCTCTTGATTTTGTGATCCTCAAGGAACTGTGTTACCTTGCTTCCGATGAATCGCCTCCCGTTATCGCATGTTATCTCGGAGGGAATCCCGAATCGGCACATAATGTGGCCCCAGATGAAGTTGATGACTTCTTTTTCTCTTATTTTCTCGAAGGCCTGCGCTTCTACCCATTTTGAGAAATAGTCAGTCATAAACAAAATGAATTTAGCTTTACCTAGCGCCGTCAGCAGGGGTCCGACGATGACCATTCCCCATTTCATGAATGGCCATGGCGATAAGACCGAATGTAGTCGTTCGCCGGGTCAGTGAATCATGGGGGAAAATCTCTAGCATTTATTGCATTTTCGGACAAATTCCTTGGTGTCTTTCTCCATGTTGTCCCAGTAGTAGCCTGCCATGATCACCTTTCGAACTAAGGAACTGGCACCGGAATGGTTTCCTTGCAAGTACCCTCGTGAATTTCTCAGAGTACATAGTCTGTATCCCCTAGCCCCAAACATACTGCTAGGGGGCCATCGAAAGTTCTCCTGTACAGAGTCTTGTTTTCATCGAGCGAGAACCGGACTGCTTTGGTTCGTAGGGCCCTCGATTCTTTTGGATCCGCGGGCAATTTTCCGTCTTTTAAATAATTAATATATTTATTTCTCCAGTCCCATGTTAGGCTGGTGGAGTTAATCTCGGCATGACCTTCTTCGATCACAGATTTAGATAGCTGAATAACAGCCCCGGGGAGTAGGTCATCTTCTTCAACAGATGATCCCAAGTTTGCGAGGGCATCGGCCTCGCTATTCTGCTCTCGAGGCACGTGGACCAAGGTCCATTCTTTGAAACAACATAATGTGACTTGGATTTTATCCAAATACCTCTGCATCCTGTCCTCCCGGACATCGTAGCTCACATTCGCCTGGTTTACTACCAGGAGTGAATCGCATTTTGCCTCGATGGTCTCGGCTCCCAAGCTTTTGGCCAGTTTTAAACCTGCAATCATATCCTCGTACTCGGCTTCATTGTTAGTCAATTTTGTAATTTTTATATATTGCTTGATTACGCCGCCCGTAGGTGGCTTCAGGACTATACCGAGTCTGAATCCTCTCACGTTTGTGGCGCCGTCGGTGAACAGGTTCCATACCCCGGAAGATGTGCCTGATTTTAGTAAAAGTTCCTTTTCTACCTCGGGCACGAGGAAGGATGAAAAATCGGTCACAATGTCTGCACGAATTCGGGACTTGATGGCCGTTCGGGGTTGATATTCGATATCATACCCCCCAAGTTCGATGGCCCATTTGGCCAATCGGCCCGGTAGCTCGGGTTTATGCAATATGCTCCGGAGAGGATATGTCGTTAGAACGCAAATACGGTGGTATTGAAAATAGGGCTTCAATTTTTGCGAGGCGGTTATTAACACGAGAGCCAATTTTTCTAGGTACGGATACCTAGTTTCGGCATCCCTTAGGGTCCGGCTTACATAATAAACAGGAAATTGCGTACCTTGCTCTTCTCGAACCAGCACACCGTTTACCATGTTTTCTGATAAGGCCAGGTATAGATATAGTGTTTCATCCTCCTTTGGTGTATGGAGTAGAGGCGGGCTAGTCAGATATCATTTCAACTCCTCTAAGGCGTGTTGGCATTCTGGAGTCCATTCGAAGTTATTTTTCCTTTTGAGTAAAGAGAAGAAATGATGGCTTCTGTCGGATGATCTTGATATGAATCTGCCCAGAGCCGCTATTCATCCTGTCAGCCGTTGCACGGCCTTTACATTATTTACCATCGTGATTTCCTCGATGGCCTTGATTTTATCGGGGTTAATCTCGATCCCCCTGTTCGATACCATGAAGCCCAGGAATTTGCCCGAATCCACTCCGAAGGCACATTTCTCGGGGTTGAGCTTCATGTTGTAACTTCTGAGGATGTCGAATGTTTCCTGCAAATGAGTCAAATGGTCCGCTGCGCGCAGGGACTTAACTAGCATATCATCAATATAAGCTTCCATGGATTTTCCTACTTGATGCTCGAACATTTTATTAACTAGACGCTGGTACGTAGCCCCTGCATTTTTTAGTCCGAACGACATTACGTTATAACAGTAGGTACTATATTTCGTGACGAACGAAGTCTTCTCCCTATCCTCGGGGTTCATCTGAATTTGATTATACCCCGAGTAGGCATCGAGAAAGGTGAGGGTCTCGTGGCCGGCCGTAGCATCGATCAGACGATCAATGTTAGGCAATGGGAACGAATCCTTGGGACACGCCTTATTTAAGTCTTTATAATCTACGCACATTCTTAGCTTATTTCCCTTTTTGGGTACCACTACTACGTTGGCTAGCCATTCGGGGTACTTTACCTCTCTGATGGACCCTATTTTAAGAGGTTTCGTTACCTCCTCCTTGATGAATGCGTGTTTTACCTCGGACTGTGGTCTCCTTTTCTGCTTTCACTGGTTTAAACCTNACCTAGGACACCCCTTTATATTCGTAAATATGCTTAACTTGTAATACTTTTCAAAACCTAGCTTCTTCATCAGTCGTTTTCTTACACTTGTGTGTTTAAACTTAAATCCCCTACTATTTGAGCCATACTTGCTTGTTTGCTAATTGTACAAATTCACAAAAATTGTCTAGCCGGGAACCACACTAGTGGATCCTGAGGGGTGCCTAACACCTTCCCCTTAGGATAATTTCAAGCCCTTACCCTATCTCTGGTTACCAAACGTAGTTATAGATGAACCTTATAGGTTCCCTAACGCACCTTAAATCGTTAGGTGGCGACTCTTCAACAAATGCAAATCCCTTTCCCAAAAGGAAAGAGTTTTCCCATACCAAAAAATGTCATAAACCCGATTCCCTCCGCGAGGAAAGGAAAAAGGGGGCGCGACAGCCAGTCCCCGAGTGTTCGGGGCGTTTTCGACGGAGGAGTCATTTTTGCGAATATGCTGAGTTTTTTTTGGAGTGTGAGATGCTTTGATAAAAGGTATTCTTCGATTACTTGGTACAAGTATACATGTTTTTGCCGTTGGGGGTCCGGCTATACTGACACGGTTCGTTCGACCGTTTGGCCCGGTACACCATTTTCCTATTGGGACCCCATTTGGCGTGTCTTGGCTTTTCTGAGTGGATGGCCTCCCGGGGGGATGCCCCCAGTGTTCGAGGTTGATTGCAAGAGAAGCCTTGAATACTTGTTGAGTCTTCCTTAGGTAGCATGTGGATGTTGCCTCATTAAAAACGTTGCCGGTAAAACCCTTTTCGGGATAAAAACTCGGTAGAAGGAAAAGAGTGCAACTGATGCTTTAAAGCCTTAAGGTCTTTGAGCTAGGTTAGCGTCTCGACTGCTTCGGTCGGGCGCCTGCATAAGGGTTAGTGTGAAATATAAAATGAAAAGGGAGAGGGTTATACCTTAGTATGGGATGTGCCGGTGATGTTTCGAGGTCCGATATGTCCTAGTCGCTTGTGATGAGGATGCGGTACGGTGCTCAGCTTTGTTTAATCAGGCTTTATCGAAGATGTAGTTTGATTAGACTTTGGCTCCTTTGCGAGTGGAGGTATTGGTGCCGGTGCCACATCGTGCACCGCGAACATTTCCCTTGCCGCATGCTGTTCCCCGTAGACGGTTTTAATTCCATCCTTTGTCGGGAATTTCATCATTTGGTGGAGGATGAACGGTACTGCCCTCATGCAGTGTATCCACGGCCTCCCGAACAAGGCGTTGTATCTCATGTCTCCTTCAATGACATGGAATTTGACATTTTGGGTTATGCCGGCCACGTTGACTGGGAGGGCGATTTCTCCTTTCGTTGTTTCACTCGCCATGTTGAATCCGTTGAGGACTCGAGTGGCGGGCATGATTTGGTCAAGAAATCCGAGCCGCTCCATTACCCTCGACCTGATAATTTTGGCCGAGCTACCTGGATCCACGAGTACACGTTTTATTTGAAGTGTATTTACGAGGAAAAAGATTACTAGTGCGTCATTGTGAGGTTGAGACAAGGTATCAGTGTCCTCTTCGCTGAATGTGAGGGCGTCTTCGGGTATGTACCCCCGGGTTCGCTTTTCTCTGGTGATGGATATTTTCGTTCTTCTCATCACGGGTTCATGTGGAGCATCGACGCCTCCCAAGATCATGTGGATAACATGCTGCGGCTCATTCGTTTCGTTCTTCTTGGCCGCCTCTCTTTCCCGAAACTGATTTTTGGCCCGGTCGCTTAGGAATTCTCGGAGATGACCTTTGTTGAGTAACCTGGCTACTTCTTCTTGAAGCTGGTGGCAATCCTCGGTCCTGTGGCCATGTGTGTTGTGAAACTCACACATTAAGTTATNTTGGGTCGATGCGACCGTTTTATGTGGGATGGCGACAATGGCTCTTACGCCTTGGGTCGAAGCGACCTTTTATAGGCTTTGGTTTTCCCTTGTTAAGGAATTTTGAAATAGTTTTTGCCTGACTCTTCGATGGTTCGAGAAGAACCTCGGTTACGAGTCGTTATGTGGCGATGATCGAGCACCTCGGGAGATTTGGCTCGGGGGTTGAGTATCTCGAAGCCTGTGATTTGGAGCTGACATGGTCGAAGCTCTTTTGCCTATGTCGAGGGTAGCCTATTTAACCGGTTCTTTTCGAAGTAGATTCGAAGTAATTGAAGGCCTATGATTTTGTAGCGACGGTTGGGCGTCCCCGAGTCGCGTTAGTTTGGCTGGTGCAGCCTTATGACCGTAGTCATTTGTGCTTG
Source organism: Nicotiana attenuata (assembly GCF_001879085.1). Taxonomy (NCBI): domain Eukaryota; kingdom Viridiplantae; phylum Streptophyta; class Magnoliopsida; order Solanales; family Solanaceae; genus Nicotiana; species Nicotiana attenuata. Next base: position 65,831 of record NW_017670723.1, on the reverse strand, counting down.
GCCGGAGCCATTTTGATCCCGAGTGAAGTAGTTTGGGCGTCTATATTCAGGGTATGCCTTTTAGGGGTCTTACAAGTTCGATATATAGCGTAAACTTTGAGATCGGGTTTATGCCTTTAGCAAGGTCTTACAAAATTGTCATGCCTTTGAGGTCTTACAGTTTTTAGATACTTGGTACAAGTATGGTTCATGCCTTGCTTGAGGTCTTACAGATATTGCCACTTGGTACAAGTGTGGTTCATGCCTTGCTTGAGGTCTTACAGATGCTGTTGTTGCCTTTCATAGGCCTTGCGAGACCGAGCCTGTCCGCTCGGGGTATTATGGCTTCGGGTTTTTAATGGATGGTGGTTGGCGACAGTCCCCGAGTCATCGAGGGTATCCTGGCTCGGGAACCGATACTTGTAAACTTGGTATTGCCTCATTGAGGGCTTACGATTTCGGAGATTTCGACCCTGGGGTCGTGTGATTTTTGAGATTTTGACGCCAGTCCCCGAGTGTTCGGGCATTTCCGACCTTGGAGATGTTTTGTGACCTTCATGTTGCCTCGCTGAGGGCTTATGAGTTTGGGGTCCCGACCCGGAGGTCGTTCAGGTGTTGAATTTGTTGACGCCAGTGTTGATACCCAATTTTTCCCTATATATTTTAAATATGCAAAATACCTTCAAAACATCATATATATGCATATATAAGCATGTCCAAGGTTTTTATTTTTTTTTCATAATTTTAAGGATTTTAAATTGATTTATTTTCTCCCTTTTTATCCATAAAATCCCCAATAATTATTTCCAAAATTATTATTTTTGATAATTCATCTATTGGATTTCTATATTTTTGCCAAAATATGGCTAAGGTAATTTTTACATATTTTTATAATTACATTTAGTATTTTTAAAGTTAAATTGCACATAATTGCAATATTAGCCCTTTTAAGATTTAATTATGTTTTATACGCATAAAATTGGATCCTGTATTTTTAAATTGCTAATTATGTATTCCAAATCATTTTGGCACTTTAAATTATTTTTTTCAGAAACTATTTACTATTTTTATAAATTAAAAAAGGGAAAAACTGGCTATTTAAATTATAGCCAAAAGGGGCTTTCAATTATAGCCAAATCAGGGCCCCAATTTCCAGCCCAATTCTATAATTATAACCCGACCCACGCCTTTTAACCCATGCCCAAGCCCGAAACCCCACCTACCCTCTCTAATCTCGACCGTTGATCTCCCAGATCAACGGTCCACCTTGTTCTTTACCTTTTTTAACCCAACTACCCCCCAAAACCCTACCCCATTTTTCATTTGAGCCGCCTTTGAATCCCTTCCCCTCCAATTCTCTCTAAGACCTGAACTTATCCCTAGCCGCCGCCACCTAAAACCTACCTAATCCCTTCGATCCTCACTCGATTCATGGGTTCCCAGGGTTGTTTGAGACATATACTTGTCTCCTACGTCTCTTGGTTGCTCGTTGTTGTGATTTCATGGAAGGATCTCAAAGAGATCTAGTCCGGATCTTGTTCAACTCCTATCCATGGTCTTTTATGCCATTTTCCGGCCATCCATGGCTGTTCGAGTCAGATCCATGACTTTTCCGGCCAAAAACCGGTAACATATTAAAGTCCTCTCATCTTCTTTAGGTTCTATGAAACCCTAACTCTTGAGATTTTCCACTTTTCTTTAGATCTGTCTTAGATCTCGGTGTATCCATGAGTTTTTAACCGATTTTTTCTTCGTCTCTGCTATTTTTCTGAAAAAATCTAGCTATAAATCCTCCGATCCTTTTAGATCTGTGATGGATCTATGGGTTTCTTAAGGTTTTCACATGTTTTCCTCAAAATGTTTCTCCGATTTCAAACGATTTCTTCATTTTCCAGACTAGGGTTTCAAAACCCTTTTTGCAAAAAAAAATGATTTCTTTCTGATTTTAGCAATTACTTTGATTTTTAGCATGTTTAAATATCACCTGAGTCTTTCCTTTTGCTCGATTCATTTTTGTCAAGAAACCCTAATACTTCTGGGTTCGACTCAAAGTTTGAGTTTGATTGCGACGTGTTTGCAAGACTATCGTGAACATTCTAGGTTTCATGTGTGTTCTATATGCTCTTGTGCTTCCTGCTCTAATTTGTTCTTAAGGTTTTTTTGATTTTGTCCAAACACATGTTATTTATCGTTTAATAGGTCCGACTATTTGTTGATTGTTCACATAATTTAGGTTGATTTTGTGTAATCTCCTTAAACCTACATCTGTGATTTTGTGTATTTTACTTGTAATTCTGTACTGATTTTTCGAAATTGCTTCCTTATTTTTGTGATACTTTCCTTAGTTAGTGCTGATTCCCTGTAATTTTCCATCTCATCCGTGATTCTTTGAACTGGCTTTCAGAATGGAAATTGTGCTCTACATTATTTATGTGCACAATATGCTGTTGGTATACTTTCCTTACTTGAAAATATTCCGTACTTAGTCCTTATTACGTGCTACATGCTCTTACTACTCCTATTATGATAAAATCAGTTCTTTTCCCTACTTGATACAACTTGTACCCGTTTGAACTATGACTCCCTAATTGAAGGGAGTCTGGGTCTTTAATTGATTCTAATTTGTATTATTTTCTATAATTATGCTAAGTCAGTACTTATTACCTTATTTTCCTGCCTGTTCTCAAAACTATAAATACTTTACCCTCTCTTTAGCAAAAGACGAACAATAAGTTCAGAACACACACATACACACTCAAAACTCTCTCTTCTTTTTTCTACTACTTGTGCTATTGCTAGCCTAGCCGGCTGAAAGCAAGGCTAGATTGTGGAACTCTACTTGCTTTACTTTTTCTGCACTTTGCTTCCTTAACTGGTATGTTCCTAGTTCAATTATGAAACTCAACTCTATGTGCTCCATTGTTTGTCAATCCCTGTCTCTTTCTGCACTGACATAATGGCTCATGTTGTTTAATTGCACTTCTTGTCTACTGCTTTACTGAGCATGCTTAAGTTCTGCCCTCTCTTGTTCAAATGTAGTCAGCATGTCTACTTGGGTGCCTGTTTATGTCTCTCAACTAGTATGTCGCCTAATGTGCTTGGTTGACACCAAGTCATGACTAATTATGTGTAATAGACCCCTGCATGACTATTCCCATACCCGTCCCTATGTCTTGTTACTGTTCTAATTTCAAGCATCATTCCCTTGTTAACTCTTTGAAGTAATTGTCTGTGTTCTGGAGACCAATCAGTCCCAACTTGTTCTTTGCACTTGCTGGTCTATATGCACCTCTTCTCAGCCATGTTTATGTGTTTCTGATTTGGGCCCTCTATGTCCCCAACCCCTACTTCTGCTTGTAACTTCTGAAACTGTACTATTCTTTAAACTGGTTCTGTGTGTGTGATTGTTCCAAGTTGTTGTTGCTCCCATCCCCTTCCCCTTACAAAACTGTTTCCAACTCAACTCTTTTAAATCTGTGTCAAGCACTCTCACATATACTCTTAGACCACTAGGTTCTGCCCCTTTTGTGTGAGCCTTGCCTTGGGACCCTTGAGCTCCCTCTGAACTTGGACACATGAAAGCTAGACTTTCCACACTGCACTTACTCTGTCTTGGCTATGAAATCTGGGTGTGAGCACTGCTCGGGATCCCTTGAGATCCTTAGGGAACTCTGACACACCCGGATATGAGAAAGACTATGGAACAAATCTTGGCACTTGAAGTGATTTATTACATAACTCAGGGAGGAAGTCCTAATCAGGCTTCCTATAGTGTAACCTCTTATTTTCATTGCTACTTATGTAATTCATTTCAATTTTGGTCTGTAATAACTTGTTGTAAACAAGTATTGGGGTCGGCTAGTGAAAAGGGATGGGATAAATATGCATGCTATAGTTGTTAAGGGTAGAAAAAATGTTATTAGGTTTATGTTCCTAATTGCGCAATAGAAACCATGCTTAGGGTTCATACATGCACTAGAAATCATGCCTTTAGGTTTCATGTTTATTGTTTCAGCATGTGCACTCTTACCAAATCATGTGTTAAAATCTGCTAATAATTAGCACTTTACTATTATGTTCTATGCTGCCATGTGCATTTAGAAATCCTGCTCTTAGGAAATTCAGCAATCCTGCCATATGCATTTAGAAATCCTGCTCTAGGAATTCCGCATCATGAGTTTTATACATGCATCTTAGATACCATGTTTAGGATCTTATTCGTACTCGCATTCACACTTAGTGTAAACTGCTGGTTATAAAAGAGGTAAAAACAACTTCACACTTGATCATCCTGTTTAAAATAACTGGTAATAATCTCTGCATTCATATCAACTAGAACAGTATGCTCTTAGGGTAAAATAATTTCCAAACTATCTTTTAATAATTCTGAATAACTGCTGCATACCATTTTACGCCTAGGCAAGCCTTAGGTAATTAATTTTAAATAAAACAAGAATCGTCTCTACGATCAGTGTTTAATTATCAACTGTGAAAATCAGTAGGCAAGCCTGATTCGGACTTCTTTTCTGAGTCATGTAATAGATCTGGTTCTATTATTATCATTTTTAAAACCTTGTTAGGATCTGAATGTGGACCTAGTTGTGTATGAGTCATGTTGTCTATGTGCATTACCTGTGGAGGTGTATTTGAGCCTTTCGTTTATTTTCCATGCTCCCCACTAATTGTAGTCCTACTTGTTATTGTATGTCGCCTTAGTATTTTGCCTTTAAATATGAGGGTCTGCCTAGAACCTCCTTCTAATAGGATAGGAGTCCTAAATTCCTCCGGGACTGATAGGAAGGGACGGGTAACAGCATGCAATAAGGGACGAGACCAACCCTCGCTTTACTTACCTTCGCGTGGCGGGAAAGGGTAGATATGGATATAATGACCGGTGCGCTAATGCCACGCGTAGCCCCTTTCTAAGGAGTGATTACCGGGCATTGTATTGATGTGATCCATATTATAAACAAACCTAGGACACCCCTTTATATTCGTAAATATGCTTAACTTGTAATACTTTTCAAAACCTAGCTTCTTCATCAGTCGTTTTCTTACACTTGTGTGTTTAAACTTAAATCCCCTACTATTTGAGCCATACTTGCTTGTTTGCTAATTGTACAAATTCACAAAAATTGTCTAGCCGGGAACCACACTAGTGGATCCTGAGGGGTGCCTAACACCTTCCCCTTAGGATAATTTCAAGCCCTTACCCTATCTCTGGTTACCAAACGTAGTTATAGATGAACCTTATAGGTTCCCTAACGCACCTTAAATCGTTAGGTGGCGACTCTTCAACAAATGCAAATCCCTTTCCCAAAAGGAAAGAGTTTTCCCATACCAAAAAATGTCATAAACCCGATTCCCTCCGCGAGGAAAGGAAAAAGGGGGCGCGACAGCCAGTCCCCGAGTGTTCGGGGCGTTTTCGACGGAGGAGTCATTTTTGCGAATATGCTGAGTTTTTTTTGGAGTGTGAGATGCTTTGATAAAAGGTATTCTTCGATTACTTGGTACAAGTATACATGTTTTTGCCGTTGGGGGTCCGGCTATACTGACACGGTTCGTTCGACCGTTTGGCCCGGTACACCATTTTCCTATTGGGACCCCATTTGGCGTGTCTTGGCTTTTCTGAGTGGATGGCCTCCCGGGGGGATGCCCCCAGTGTTCGAGGTTGATTGCAAGAGAAGCCTTGAATACTTGTTGAGTCTTCCTTAGGTAGCATGTGGATGTTGCCTCATTAAAAACCTTGCCGGTAAAACCCTTTTCGGGATAAAAACTCGGTAGAAGGAAAAGAGTGCAACTGATGCTTTAAAGCCTTAAGGTCTTTGAGCTAGGTTAGCGTCTCGACTGCTTCGGTCGGGCGCCTGCATAAGGGTTAGTGTGAAATATAAAATGAAAAGGGAGAGGGTTATACCTTAGTATGGGATGTGCCGGTGATGTTTCGAGGTCCGATATGTCCTAGTCGCTTGTGATGAGGATGCGGTACGGTGCTCAGCTTTGTTTAATCAGGCTTTATCGAAGATGTAGTTTGATTAGACTTTCGCTCCTTTGCGAGTGGAGGTATTGGTGCCGGTGCCACATCGTGCACCGCGAACATTTCCCTTGCCGCATGCTGTTCCCCGTAGACGGTTTTAATTCCATCCTTTGTCGGGAATTTCATCATTTGGTGGAGGATGAACGGTACTGCTCTCATGCAGTGTATCCACGGCCTCCCGAACAAGGCGTTGTATCTCATGTCTCCTTCAATGACATGGAATTTGACATTTTGGGTTATGCCAGCCACGTTGACTGGGAGGGCGATTTCTCCTTTCGTTGTTTCACTCGCCATGTTGAATCCGTTGAGGACTCGAGTGGCGGGCATGATTTGGTCAAGAAATCCGAGCCGCTCCATTACCCTCGACCTGATAATTTTGGCCGAGCTACCTGGATCCACGAGTACACGTTTTATTTGAAGTGTATTTACGAGGAAAAAGATTACTAGTGCGTCATTGTGAGGTTGAGACAAGGTATCAGTGTCCTCTTCGCTGAATGTGAGGGCGTCTTCGGGTATGTACCCCCGGGTTCGCTTTTCTCTGGTGATGGATATTTTCGTTCTTCTCATCACGGGTTCATGTGGAGCATCGACGCCTCCCAAGATCATGTGGATAACATGCTGCGGCTCATTCGTTTCGTTCTTCTTGGCCGCCTCTCTTTCCCGAAACTGATTTTTGGCCCGGTCGCTTAGGAATTCTCGGAGATGACCTTTGTTGAGTAACCTGGCTACTTCTTCTTGAAGCTGGTGGCAATCCTCGGTCCTGTGGCCATGTGTGTTGTGAAACTCACACATTAAGTTATGATTCCTTTGCGAAGGATCCGATTGCATAGGCCTGGGCCACTTGGCATCTCTGATTTTGCTGATGGCGAACAAGATGTCTGATACATCGACGTTGAAGTTGTATTCTGACAAGCGAGGTGCCTCTGCTGGCCTCGTGTGCCTATCAAACCCGGATCTATTGACGATTCTCCGAGGATTCTATCCTCGGTCCATCCTTCGATCATTGCGGGGTACGTTGCACCTCGGGGCGTTCCTCCTGTCTTCTATGTATGGCTGGTACCTTACTTTGTTTGGTTTTAGCTCCTTTGCCAGAAGCCTGCTTGGGTTTACCGAGCCCGAGGGGGCCCCTAGCTGGTCGTCCTCGATCCTGATTTTCGACTGGTATCGGTTATGGACATCCGACCAAGTCACGGCCGGGTACTCGACTAGGTTCTGCTTCAGCTATTTCGAAGCCACCGAGCTTCGTTCGTTTAGACCTTGAGTGAAGGCCTGCACCGCCCAGTCGTCGGAGACCGGTGGTAGTTCCATTCGTTCCATCTGAAAGCGAGATATGAACTCTCACAGCATCTCATTATCTCTCTGTTTAATCTTGAAGACGTCGGATTTCCTTGTTGCTACTTTGATGGCACCAGCATGTGCCTTAATGAAAGAATCCGCTAACATGGCAAATGAACCTATCGTGTTTGCGGCCAGATTGTGATACCACATCATCGCCCCTTTAGAGAGCGTTTCCCCGAACATTTTCAGCAGGACAGACTCGATCTCGTCGTCCCTTAGGTCGTTGCCCTTTACTGCACAAGTGTAGGCGGCGACGTGCTCATTGGGGTCCAACGTTCCGTTATACTTTGGGAGGTCTGGCATTGTGAACTTCTTTGGAATGGGTTTCGGGGCCGCTTCCTGTGGGACTTCTGTACGAACTTTTTTTGAGTCCACACCCTTCAAGATCGGGGGCACTCCTGGAATTTGGTCGACCCTGGAGTTGTAAGTATCGACCTTCTTTTCGTTGGCTTCTATCATTTTCTCGCCCGATTCGATCCTTCTGGTGAGGTCCTCGAGCATCCTTACGATGACGGGATCGGCCATTGACCCATTATTGCTCGATCTCTCCGGTACCTGTTTGGCCGGGGGAGCTGTCCCCGGTGGTACTGTGCTAGGAGTTTTCTGGTGGCTTTGCAGCTGAGCAATAGCCATTTGTTGTGCTTGCAACATTTCAAAAATAACATGAAGGCTAACCTCCCGTTCTTCACGGGCTGGGGTTTTCTGGGCTTCTTGTTGGTCGCCTTGGTGTATGCTCCTGTTAGTGTGAGAGCTCATTTCGACGTGTTGAGCGTCGCGCGAGACTTCGTCCACTGGAATTGGTCTTGGTGCGTTCTCAAGGTTTCGTGGTGGCTCACCAACACCTTGAATAGCCACACCATTCTCTCTGTGGTTCTCAAGGTTATTGTTTTCTGAATCAGACATTCAGACCTGAAATCAAAGATCTTTGGACAAGAAAAGCGTGAAAGATAACTTGCGTTGTGTAATGGAACCAGCAAGAAAATAATCACTATTATTTTTAGCCCCACGGTGGGCGCAAAACTGTTTACCGTGAAAATGGTAATAACAATTAAATTTGATTATGGGACTCTAAAAATACGTGATCTATTTTTATGCCGGTTCTAGAGCAGTTGATGCTATGCGTGAGACTTAGAAACGAAATAAGAGTTAAGAATGAAATGATAATCAAATCGATAGGTTGACAATCGGGGCCTCGTGCTTGTCGATTCAGGGGCCTCGAGGTCGATTTCGGGGCTCGACTGTGAGCTATCGAAGGTGATCGAAGTATGACTAGTAATTATAATAAAATCTAAGAAGGCTCTTTATGGCCAATGATAAGTAATAAATGATGAACAATAATGAAGATAATAAATGGAAGCAATAATATCAAGCGAATATGTTAGAAAGCAGAGAGAATGTTCTTGTATATTTCGTGTGGAGCAGCTGAAGCAACAGATCCTTACAAAATGACCAGGATCCCCTTTATATAGGAGGGGAATCTCAACATAGTACAAAATGTATTAATGGCAAAGAAATGGAGATGGGACAGATAGATATGACACCCTGATTAAGGGTTAGGGTAGTCCACTAGGCTCTGTCAGTCCTAGCCGTGTACCTTGGGAACTCCCCATTTCTATCATTATCGTGATCATTACCACCCTGAGGTCGTGTGTCGACGACCCTCGAGGGAGGATACTCGGCCGCGGCCTCAAGTCTTCGAGATGATATTTTGAGGCCCCTCGATGACGAGAAATTGGACCCTCCGATTTCACCGTATACAATGAAGTTCATAAAAAATGAGCCCTCCATGGGTCTTTTCTACATTCAACATCATACTTAGAGTGCAGCTCCCAACCTTATCAATCTCAAGAACAATATTGAGGAAAAATCTCGTGAAGTGACTTTGCACGGGGAAGATTCAGAGGATTCTATCACCATGATCAGGTCGATGAAAGATTGTGGTGCCCCAATTGCTAATGAGATGATTAAAGATCTGAGACATTCTCTAGCTGTTGTGTCGAAGAATAATCAATTGAGAAAAGGGTTAATAAGGCAGTCCGGGTCAACTTTTCAGTTAGGGCGAACTAGTTCTTGGTGTCCTACCACTTGGGGTCGAAGCACAGTTCCACAATTGGACGGTGAGAGTGGTTATCTCACAAATATTTTCAGGTGAGAGGCGGATCTAGAGTTTAAGATTCTTATCGCCAAGTCCGTTACACTTTCAAACTTATGGGTTGAAAATTTAATAATTTTCCACACACACACACACACACACACACACACACACACACACACACACACATATATATATATATATATATATATATATATATATATATATATATATATATATATATATACATACTATGTGTCAGAAGTACTGGATTTAGTTGAACCCAGTGAAATGAGCTCCATTGACTTCTGTTTCAGGTCAACGAAAGAAAAAGCTAATAGCTTCAAGTGGTCTCAATTAGAGTCCAATGAATATGATGTAACCTATACTGATGATGCACTATCACCTGCAGCGACCCGATCTTTGTTCTCAGTTTCAGAGGCAAATGATGAAGAGTTGCCATTATCAAGTCCAACTAATAATGAGCTACAAGTGATGCAGGTGAATATATGCATGTCCAATGATCAACTGCTCTCTTCATCAGAAAAGTTTGAAGAAGTTATGGCCGATAAAGAAGCACAATTCGAGGAGTGGTTGGGAGGGATTGGTAATCGTAATGCGGGTTTCGGAGAAAATAAGCTTGGTTAAATCTCAACCTGAAATATACTTCTCTCACTAGGGAGAGCTTTGATCGTATCATTATTTATTATCTTTGTACTAAAATAATAAATGTTATAGAGAGATTTTAATAGTAAGGGAAACGGAAATGACGGACTCGAGTTTGATAGTCTTGAGATTTAATCCTGGTTTTCAACAAGTAAATTTATATGTGCATAAATATTGCTCCTCTGACTAAATTTATGTAATCCAGTTAGGATTTTGAGAGTTAAACAAGTTTTTCTTTTACCATGATTTTCACATATACTTATTAATTATTTTGAATTGTTAAGTATCGTGACTTATAGTACTTATTATGTTGTTTTCAAATATGTAATATTATTTCAAAATATTTAGAGATTCTATGGCTAAATTCACGGTTAAAATGATGAAGTTTGATTCTCGAAATTCGAGTTACATCACATAAATTGGAACGAATAGAGTATTAAGTTTTTCTTGATTGAATGTGCGAGAGTTCCTTCTGTATTGAGGATTGTGATCTCTTGAAGTTTCATCTTAGGTACAAATGACAAATCCAACCTAGATTGCATGTTCTCCACTAAAATCAAAATGGCACCTTATCCAATTGGATTTGCTAAACCGTCTTTTTCTTTGTACTCGCATTATTGTTCAACTAATTAGAATTCGTGGTATATAATACCCACTAAAAGAGAAGTTTTTCCTACCAGAATTATAAGCGAATAATCTTAGAAACCAATTTGTTTCAAATTAATCTTCATGTGTTATTTTTTATTTTATTGATATTCTTAGGTGTCACTACAAACTATGGAAAGGAAAATGAGAGAAAGTTTTTCTTCTATGGCTTTCATTTGCTTGAATAAGAAAGTACAAGGGTGTGAATTATCAGTGTTAGGGATTCTTACGAGATGGATTATTTTCTTCACTCAAATCCTAGCCATTATTTATTTTCCACTATAATGTTCAGAAAACGTATCTTTTCTACTCCCTAATGGGAATTTATTAATATTAATTAATAGATTTTAGAAAAATATAGTAGAGTTCAAGTGAATAATTACCTAATGGATGAATTAGCACCTTTCATGGGTAGAGTACTAGTCAACAATGATATTCCTGACATATACCGAATAAAATAAAAGTAGAATAACACATGAAAAATATTTGAAAGAATCAATATATATAATAAATATATGTTGAATACATAGATGACCCTTAAATTTATAAAAAACTTTTTATTTAGACACTCTGACTCATGCCATGACTTATTAGCCGCAAGTTCTCTGCTCAAAAGAGAAGAGGCGCAAACAAAACTAGAAGCTCACAAAACAAAAAAGAATAGACACAAATGTAAACTAGTCAAGGGAGTGATCAAGATCCCCTTCAAAGGCCCATGGAGTCTCGTTCTGAATCTCTGCCTCTTCCTCTGGGGTGAAGTCACTAGTGATATTGAAAATCTTCCGAACAGCTTCAGGCGTTTTGTTCTTAATCCTATTAGCCACCGCCTCAGCGCACAACTCAAGCAAACTGTTGATGTCAAGGAAATTTGCAGCTTCTAAGATTTTAAAGATGGTTTTGAAGCCAATGCTCACAAATTTCTTGTCGAAGTTCTCGATTTCTTCTTCATTTGAAGAAGTCGAGGAGTGCATCTTTAGGTAATCGATGATCTTGATCAGGGTTTCTGTGTCGACGTTGCTCAGCGGGATGACGCTGGAGGAGCATCCATCTTCAACCATGTTCTTGATTGTTACAGACTGAATGGCGATGGATTCTTCCAACTCAAACTCATCACCATCTGACGACTTCAGACTCAAAAACTTTTTCTCTATGGTCGATGATGTTGCCTCTGCCATTGTTTATATTTTGTGTCCGCGGTTAAGTGCTTGTTCTACCATTCAATTATATATGGATCAGGCGGGTAGGTTCTAATAAATGATTTTAAATACCAAATCAGATTATTATATATCGAATCTAATTATTATCTCTTGATTTCGAAGGTTATTTAATTCAACTATAAAGAATTAAATTACTTCCTAAGTTTCATTTTGTGACAATTAGTTTTAAATAAGAATTTTTTTTTATAAAAAAACATTTATAAATAGCTTCAAATCTAGCTTTATATCATATTAATATGACTTTGTAGATTATTTATTTTTTTCTTATATTTTAATCCGAACATTGTGATGGATTCTAATGAGTGAAATTATATGATTATTGACTAAAGAGGACCGTTGACTTGGATATTATCTCTTGATATTTCAATTTTAGCTCTTCAATAAAGAAATTACTTCCTAAATTACTAGTTCTGATGTTAGTGCTTACCTGGATACCACGTTTAAACATTATTAGAAGATTGAATTTGCTTGTTACCCTTTATGTTAATAAGATTTTTTTCATAAAAACAATTGACTTGTGTTGTATATTAATTATCGTTGTGGAGGAAAATACTATACTCCGTCCGTTTCAATTTATGTGAACCCATTTGACTGCGCATGAAGTTTAACAAAAGAGAGAAGACTTTTGAACTTGTGGTGTCAAATGAGGCACACATATTTTGTGTGGCTTTAAATCATTGCATAAAGGTAAATTATTTTCAAATAAGGAAATGGGTCATTCTTTTTGGCACGGACTAAAAAGAAAATAGGTTCACATAAACTGAAACGGAGTGAGTAGCAAAGTTTGTTTCATACTGTAAACATTATAGTCTTTTCGCTTGAAGGTGTTTGATTGGACACAAAATTTAAGAATTTTTTATTGGGACGTATAAAAGGTATCTGCCAAACACGCAAGCACACAATGGCCAAGCGTGGAAGAGAAAGTCTTACCTTCTTCAATTGATTAACAAGAATATATATACAAGTTAAGTAGTAAACATTAGTCCTAACAAATATGGAAAACTAGTCCTAACAAGTATAGAAAAGGAAAACTCTCCTAGTCCTAAACATACATTATATTTACTATTCATATATACCCATACACACACGCACACACACGCACTTTAATACCCCCCCCCCAAGTTGGCACATTTGGATGACAAATGCTCCACTTGCGCAAGAGAGTAACATACTGAGATTTTCCTAATGCTTTCGTAAAGATATCTGTCAATTGCTCATGTGAAGGCACAAAGCTAGTAAGAATATTTTCATTGTCAATCTCGTCACGAATAAAATGACAATCCACTTCAATGTATTTGGTTCTTTCATGAAAGACTGGATTCTTTGCTATGTGCAATGCTGCTTGATTGGCACAATAAAGACGAACAAAGGAAGTGTAAGTCACTCCCAAACTAAGCAAAATTTCCTTCAACCATTTCACCTTACAGATTGTCATTGCCATAGAATGATATTCAGCCTCTGCAGATGATCAAGAGACGATATATCGCTTCTTAGTCTTCCAAGATATGGGTGAGTCACTCAACAAGATAAACCAACATGTGAGCGAGCGTCGAGTTAAGAGACAACTAGCCCAACCAGAGTCACACCATCCATAGAGACGTAGATCATATTTGCTTTTCAACAAAATACCTTGTCCTGGGTTCCCTTTCAAATAGCGAACAACCCATAAAGTTGCATCCCAATGCTCCTCTTTTGGTTGCTTCATGAACTGAGATAAAATATGAACACTGTAGGACAGTTCTGACCGAGTGAAACACAGATAATAAGTCGGTCTATCAAACGATAACGCTCAGGGTCATTAAGCACCTGTCCACCCGCCAATACCAGCCGATGATTTTGTTCCAACAGCACTCCCACAGGCTTAGCACCTAATAACCCAACCTCTGAGATAATATCCAAGGCATATTTTCATTGGCTCAAGAAGATGCCTTCTGAATTTTTGGAGACTTTCGCTCCAAAAAAATATTTCAACCTACCCAAATCCTTCAGGTGAAAGAATTTGTCATTATAGGTTTTGAACTCGCGGATAGCCTCGGGCTCATTGTAGAGATAATCAGATCATCAACATACACCAGGACATTTACTAGAACTTCACCCTTCTATAGAGTAAAAATAGAGTAATCAAAGTATGAATACTTGAACCTGTAGTCCTCCAAGGCAACCAAAAACTTAGCAAACCAACACCTCGAAGTTTGCTTTAACCCATAAAGTGACTTTCGAAGTCTGCACACTTTTTCCTAGACTTGAAACTCAAAACCCAGGAGGTAATTTCATGTACAGCTCCTCCTGAAGATCTCTATGCAAGAAGGCATTATGTACATCCATTTGATGTAACTCCCAAAGCTTTGCTGCTGCTATAGCCAAAAATATGCGGACAATCAACATCTTTTCCACCGAGGCAAACATTTCATTATAGGCGATCCCCTCTACTTAATGATTCTCGAGAATAACTAGTCGGGCCTTGTGTCGCGTAGTTGTTCCATTAGAGTTGTACTTTATCTTGTAAATTCACCTGCAACCGAGAGCCCTTTTGTTAGAAGGCAGATTCTCTATTACCATGTTACATTATTCTCCGGTGCATGTATTTCCTATCTCATTGCTTCTTTCCACTTGCCATCTTTATCGTCATCAGAGAAATGAAATGAGCCGGTTCATGTGGTGCAGTGATTGATGAAAGAAAAGCACTTTGTTTTACAGAAAATTTATCGCAATTAACATATTGTGTTAAAGGATAAGGCATACCCGAGTGATGATGTGAAGTGGATGGAGGACATTATAGACTTAATTTCTGGACAGCAAACGGACCGATGTGTATTTTTGCATTGTCCGCATCCAAACTGCTCCTCCTCTATTATTTCATCTTCCTCAGTTTCTCCCCTACCACCTAGTGAATATTTTCTTCTATCTCGGCATCATGGTGATCCTCCACATCAAGCTCGTCTTCACGAGCTTGGACCGAGTCACTGCCCCCTCGCTTCAAACTCCTCATTTTTTCCTAGTACCTCCACATGCATTTCTTTATTTTCGTCTCTGCTAGTTTTATGTGTTGATGAAGCGAAAGGAAGTTCCGTTTCATAGAAATCAACATCTCGTGAAACAAGATATTATTTCTTCTCCAAGTCATACGCCTTCCAACCCTTCTTTCCATAAGGATATCCCATAAAGACATACCTACGACGTCTACTTAAAAATTTATCACCCTTTTGTATAGGGTAAAATCAGATCATATTAAATGCTTGAATAATAGAGTGACACATGGAACCGGGAGGAGGGGGCAGACGGATGATGAAATGAATCGAAACTAAGACCGAGGACAGTAACTTCGGTTGGCATCGAGTAGACCCCGAAGGGAACACTATCAACGAGAGCAAACAAATATTTATCACTAGATGATATTCAATGAAGAATATTCCTCAGTATTAAATACGCATCCATTACAAAGAATTTTGGCATTCATGACCTTCCGTCACATATTCATCAATGGCCCCCATTATTGTCAATTAAGATGGGCTTGATCCTAGGACCTTGTTCCTTAGGTATAGCTATAAATAGTGACTTCAACAACTATTTTAACACACTAAAATTCTGACAAACTTATGCTACACACTATTCCAAGCTGAATAATACTTTATTTTCTGTCTAGCGTTATTCTTATTGTTGCCTCCGGAAGCCTTGCTCCCGGAACCAAGCTGTCTGCTATTTTATCTCAATTTCAACGCTAGGTCTTAGATTTTATTTAATTTATTTATTATTTTGGGGTCAAATCGATTCACTTGTCTATAAACCACGGTATAAATTGAACTATAATATTTTAGGGGTAAACAGTTTAGCGCCCACCATGGGGCTTAGACAGCTGCGCAATTGAGTTGATCCTCGCATCTATTACTAACCTATTCTATCCTTTGTTTCTTAGCAAAAATCGTAAAAATTGTCAGCTAACGATGTCAACATCGCACACTACGTTGAGACACAAGAAAATTAGCCTTAACACGAGGATTCGATCAGTGAAATCCGCAACGAGGAGGACGTAGCAACGCCGGTCCATGGCGGACATTATCCCCGACATGTATGGGAGGCGGCTCCTGACGATGCTGAAGACGAGCATGTTGGTGAAAAAGTGAGGATCTTGAGAGAATAACAAAAGGCCATCATGGTCCATCTCTCAAGGCAAGACCAGGCCATGACAGAACTAAGGCAAGCATTGTGAGGTGCTTCCAACAACGTGAATAGAAGATGCCCTATTCTTTCCGTTGTTCCCAGAAATCAAACAGTGCAAATGGTTGATAACAATACCCAAGGGGTGAGATCGGCTTAGACGGGGCCAAGAGTATCGGCAGCGGATCTGGTAACGACAACAATAATGATCCCTTCAAAATCGAGCTCATGCGGTTCATGAGGGAAATGAACGAGCGGATAGACCAGCACGCAAAATAATTCCACGCTCGAATGGACCAAATTTCGAGTGCACCACCAGTGCTGAAGGGCCCGGATTCAAGGAAGCACCAGAATTGATTCCGAAACGGTTCAAGCCAGACGTACCGAAATATGATGGAACTTCGTACCCTCAGGAGCACATCACCACCTATACGACGACAATGCTAGGAAACGACTTGGCTCAACATGAGATTGAGTCAGTCTTGCTGAAGATGTTCGGAGAAACCCTCACAAAGGGGGTCCTGACATGGTACTCACTCTTACCTAAACACTCAATAGATTCCTTTGAGATGCTCGCAGATTCTTTCATCAACGCCCATGCCGGGGCCATGAAGGTTCAGGCCCGGAAGGCGAACATATTCAGAATTTCGCAAGGAGAGTCCGAGTTGCTGTGTGAGTTCTTGCTATGGTTTCAGGAAGAACGGATGTTGTTACCGGCCCTGCCAGATGAATGGACAGCTGAGGCATTTACTAAAGGGCTGAACCCAAGGAGTTCAGACGCTTCCCGGAAACTGAAGAAAAGCCTGCTCGATTTCCAGGAAACTACATGGGTGGATGTCCATAACCGTTTTGAATCAAAGATAAGATTAGAAGATGGTCAGCTCGGGCTCCCGGCATCAACTAAGGGTCGGGATCGAGAAAAGAACAGGGATAAATCGAAGGATGATTTTGATGCAGATCGGGGATATTCTAATGGCCTGTTTTTTCCCTATGAAAGGGGTGAAGGACGCGGTAGTAGAGGCTTCCGACCGGCTGATAGATTCGCTCCCGATAGAAGAACTGACCGCGGTCGGAATAACAGGTCATCGCAAGACAAAGAGGTATTGG
This sequence comes from Nicotiana attenuata, assembly GCF_001879085.1. Lineage (NCBI taxonomy): Eukaryota > Viridiplantae > Streptophyta > Magnoliopsida > Solanales > Solanaceae > Nicotiana > Nicotiana attenuata. The sequence goes on along the minus strand of NW_017670723.1, from coordinate 48,598 downwards.
GTTCCCGAGATTCAACCTATCCCAGGTTGTCACAATATAATTTCAATGTGAGCATAGTGGAACTGGTATCGGAAAAGAAAAACATAAAGGAAATGCGATTCCCGAGGCCAATGAAGTCCGATTCTAGCCAGAGGGATCCTAATTTATGTTGCGAATATCATGGGACTAATGGCCACTAGACTAGGGACTGCCGACATCTACGTGAGGAGGTAGCAACGTTGTTGAAAAACGGCCATCTCAGAGAGTTCTTAAGGGACTGGGCTAAGAATAATTATTGCCGTAATCGGGATAACGCAGAATCCTAGAAGTTAGGGGAAGAGACCCCCCCACTAACCATCAACATGATTTTTGGGGGAACGAGATCAACGGTGTAACCTTATCGGCAGCAAAAAGACAAAGGTATCGGTGACTCATAGCAAGAGGCTCTGGGAAGTCACTGAGGACGACATCACCTTCACAGAAGAAGACGCCGATGGACATCTTCTGCCGCACAACGATGTCCTAGTAATTTCTCTTAATGTTTTAGATTCAAGATTAAACGTGTTTTAGTTGACCCAGGAAGTTCAGCCAACATCATTCAATAGAGAGTGCTGGAACAAGCCAAGCTAATCAGAAGAACCGTTCCGGCAACAAAACTCCTTGCCAGGTTCAATTTAGCAAGTGCGACAACACGGGAGGGGGGGGGGGAGATCTTGCTACCCACGAATGCTGAGGGGTTCATGAAGACTACCTTATTTGAAGTAGTAGACGATGGCATAGGCTATAACATAATTCTTGGCAGACCATGGCTACACGAGATGAAGGCCGTACCATCAATATATCACCGACTTCTAAAATTCATAACTCAAGAGGAAATCAAACAAATAAGAGGAGATAAACCAGTGGCAAGAGAGATGAACGTGATCTCAGTTTCCAACAGTAAAGGGAAGGAACATGCGACATACCAATTACAGGAACCAACGCCTGCTCCCAAACCAGACAAAGATGCCAAAGGGGAGGAGCCGCTGAGATCCTACCAGGTACCAGAAGAAACGGACGCGACCAAGTCCACGGCGGAAGAGCTCGAACAAGTGGCATTGTTCGAAAAGTTTCTAGAGAGGAAGTTTCACTTGGGGACAGGACTAAACTCCGAGCTCAACTCAAGATTTATTAAATTTCTTAAAACTAACGTTGATTGTTTTGCATGGTCGTACACGGATATGATAGGTTTCCCGCTAGAGGTGGCCGTGCACAAGCTAAGCCTGGAACCAAGCATCCCGTCGGTAAGGCAAAAGAAGCGCCTGATTGCAGAGGTCAGAAACAGGTTTGTTAAAGAAGATGTAACTTGATTGCTCGACAACGGTTCAATCCGGGAGGTAAAGTATCTCGATTGGATAGCTAACGTAATAGTTGTTCCGAAAAGAATAATAAATTTCATATGTGAGTAGATTATAAGGATTTGAATAAGACGTGCCAAAAAGACTCGTTCCATTGCCAAACATTGAACAAATGATTGATACAACGGCCGGACACGAGTTGATGAGTTTCTTGATGCCTATTCCGGGTACAACCAAATTAAGATGAACTTGGAGGATGAGGAAAAAACTTCGTTCATAACTAACTTTGGCACATATTGCTACAATGTGATGCCCTTCGGGCTTAAAAACGCCGGAGGCAATTATCAGAGGCTCGTAAACAAAATGTCCGAAAAGCAAATAGGGAAAACAATGGAAGTGTACATAGATGATATGCTGGTTAAGTCTTTGAATGCAGGTGACCATTTGAAACACCTCCAGAAAACCTTAGATATCCTAATAAAGCACAACATGAAGCTTAACCCTAAAAAGTGTGCGTTCGGAGTCAGCTCCAGCAAATTTTTGGGTTTCCTAGTGTCACAAATGGGGATCGAAGTCAATCCCGACAAGATTAAAGCCATCGAGGACATTCCAGACCATCTGAAAATGTGTAAGAAGTTCAAAGGATAACCGGAAGACTGGCCGCTCTAAGCAGGTTCATTTCTCGGTCTTCAAAAAAACGTCATCACTTCTTCTCACTTCTGAAGAAGAACAACAACTTTGAATGGACTCCAGAATGCCAACAGGCTCTGAAAGACCTGAAACGGAATCTATCAAGCCCTGGAGGATGAAGGTACGCAATCTCCTATCTATTACGTTAGCAAAATTTTATCGAGAGCGTAAACTTGTTATCCGCACCTCAAAAAACTGGCCTTAGCTCTCGTAGTTGCCGCTCGAAAGCCTAGGTTGTATTTTCAGTGCCACCCGATAGTCGTGGTGACAACTTTTCCCTTGCGGAATGTCCTTGAAAAACCCGAGTTGTCAGGTCGACTGGCCAAATGGGCAGTTGAAATTATTGAATTTGATATTGAATAAAAGCCCAGGATTGCGATCGTATCACAAGTTTTGGCCGACTTTGGGGTCGATTTTTGTCTCGGCCTACTACCTTTGGCCACAAAAGAAGCGGTGATGGTGTTGGAAACGACATCAGGAGTTTGGACCTCGTTCACAGACGGAGCTTCCAACATGAAAGGCTCTGGTCTCAGGGTGGTCTTAATCACGCCCTCGGGAGAAGTCCTGAGGCAGGCCATAAAAACTACTACCTTGACTAATAATGAAGCCAAGTATGAGGCTTTGATTGCAAGACTTGTACTAGCCCTGGGACTAGACTCCGAGGTCATTGAAATCAAATGCGATTCCTAACTAGTGGTAGTTCAAGTATATGGAATCTTCGACACTAAATAGGAGCACATGCAGTAATATGTGGTTAAGGTTTAATCTTTGCTCGCGCGATTCAGGGATGGTTGATCACCCATATCCCGAGAGAAGTAAATCCAGAAGCGGATGTATTGGCCAATTTGGGATCGTCCACGGATATGAAGGGTTCAAATTCCGATACCATCGTTCGGCTCTTGCATTCGATACTGGATGTGGATGGTTATTATGAAGTAAATACAACAACCTAGTCTGGGACTGCAGGAATGATATCATCGACTACCTTGAGCACGACAAGCTGCCCGAAGACCCGAAGGCATCCCGAGCACTCCGCACCAAACCAGCTCGTTATAGCTTCTAGGGAGGACAGTTATACAGATGGTCGTTCCAAGGCCCGTTGGCCTGATGCTTAGGAGCCTGCGACGCTAATTACGTCATAAGATAAGTTCACGAAGGAATTTGGAGGAATCATTCAGGTGCAGATTTGTTGGTGTTAGAATTAGTTAGGGCAGGATACTACTGGCCCCGGATGGAACAAGATGCTAAGGCATTTGTTCAGAAATGTGACAAGTGTCAATGCCAGGCACCGTTAGTGCACCAACTGGTAGATATGCTGCATTCGGTACTATTCCCATGGACATTCATGAAATGGGGGATGACCGCTGCTATCGGCTCCCAGGAAGGTAAGATTTCTTTTACTTTCAACTGATTACTTCACTAAGTGGGTTGAAGCAGGTCCTTACCAGAAAATTAGCAAGCGCGAAGTGGTCGAATTCCTGTGGGAAAACATAGTTTGAGGGTTCAAAATACCGAAAGAGATTTCCTGCGACAACGGGCCACAGTTCATAGCCTCAAAGGTCACAAAATTCCTTTAAGACTTGAAAATTAAAAGAAACACATCTTCGCATACCACCCGAGCGTAAATCGGCAAGAGGAATCAACCAATAAGGTGATTATTCAAAACCTCAAAAGACGGTTGGAAGCAGCTAAAGGCAAGTGGACCAAAGAGTTAGCATGAGTGTTGCGGGCATACTGAACGACGGTCAAATCAAGCATGGGAAAGACAACTTTCTCTCTCGTATACGGTGCACAAGATCTAATTCTGGTGGAAGTAGGAGAATCGACCTTGTGGTACTTCCAGACGGACGAAGAAACAACCAACGAAGCATTGCTTGTCAAATTGGAGTTGCTTGATGAACGCAGGGACTTGGCGCACATAAGGTTGGTGGCCCAGAAACAAAGAATGGAAAGATACTATAACCGAAGGGCCAATCTCTGTTATTTCAAAGTGGGAGACTTGGTTTTGAGGAAAGTGACTCAAAACACAGGGGAGATCAACGCAGGAAAGCTGGGCCCAACATGGGAAGGCCCCAATGAGTTTCAGCTGTCATCGAAAAGGGATCATACAAACTAGAATACCAAGATGGAGTCAAATTGCCGAGTAACTGGAATGTGACTCACCTCAACAGGTATTACTGTTGATGGGCATCGCTTGTACTGAACGCATGTGCTGCACTCTTGTCGCGCTCCCTTTTTCTCGCGAAATCGGGTTTATGACATTCGGGAAGACAACTCGTTTCCTTTTGGGAATTGGGTTTTGGAATTGAAGAGTCACCACCTAATGAGTTAAGCGCATTAGGACACTAAGGAGGGTTTGAGTCAAGTAACCAGAGATTGGGTAAGGGCTCGAAATTATTCCAAGGGGAAGGTGTTAGGCACCGCTCGGAATCCACTAGTGTGGTTCCCGGCCAAACTATTGTTGTGACTTAAATGCAAAATAACACATAGGCAAGTAAGAGTTACAAATAAGAGGGGGTTTTCATGTAATGGTCACAAATAAACAAAGTTAGAAAGAACGAGAGGGATATTGATTTTCCTTAGAGAAATAGTTTAAATTTTTGAAAAAGAAGCAAATAATCAAAGAAACAAAGGGAAGGGGGGGGGGGGTCCTAGGTTTACATATAATATGGATCACCCCACACAACACCCGGTAATCACTCCTCAGTGAGGGGCTACACGTGATGTTATCGCGTGGTCATCATATCCATATCTACCCTTTCCCACCCCGTTAAGGTATTAAAGCGCGGAATGGTCTTGTTTACCTATTGCATGCTATAACTCGCCCCAATCCTATCAGCCCCGGAGGTACTTGCGGCTACTAATCCTAAAGGGAGGAGATATTGGCTTATTTGTGGTTTCAAAAAGGTAAAATACTAAGGCGACAGGCAAAACACATATAGCAAATTTGGGGAAAGCATATAAACAAACAAAGGCTCAAATACACCTCCTTTAAACAGAGAAAAGCAAGTAGTTAGCATGACTTACACATACTGTTTGAGGTCTAATTAAAACTTAAAAGGTTGAGGCAGACTGATTTATTACATAGTTCAGATAAGAAGCCCGAATCAGGCCTGCCTGCTGGTTGTAGCTAATAAAATCTGATTCAGTTTATAAAATTTACCCTATGGTTTGCCTAGGTGTTGGACGAAGATCCTATAGGCATGATATCTACTGATTTCAGAAACAATGAATTAAACTGAATAATACTGATTTAAGAAAAAGTTGTCAGTTATTAAAGAAAGGCGAGTTTTTGCAAAAGATCACAAGTTCTGCAGCTGGTAATGCATTATTATTGCTGGTTTTAGACTTATAAACGAGTGAGGCGATTCAGATTTGGTTAAAGCTCCTATAGGCATGCTTTCTATGCGTTTGTTGACTTTAGAACACTTTTACAGACATAGTAAAAATGCAGATGAGGATGCTGAAATTAGAAATTCCTATAGGCAGGTTATCTATATGTGGCGATGCAGAAATCCTATAGACATGCTATCTACATATGAGAATGCTGAAATTAGAAATCCTATAGACATATTATCTACATGTGGGGATGCAGAAATCCTATAGACATGCTATCTACATGTGAGAATGCTAAAATTAGAAATCCTATAGACATATTATCTACATGTGGGAATGCAGAAATCCCATAGACATGGTACTTATATATGAGAGTGCAAAAATCAGAAACTTCTATAGGCAGGTTATCTACCCCTTTTTGCATGCATGGTTACCCTTCCCTTTTCACTAGCCATCCCCAAGAGTTTTATTACAAAGTTATTACAGCCAAAAGAAGTAAAGTAAAGAAAAATACATCAGAAATAAAAAGTACAACCAAGGAGAGCCTGATTCAGACTTCCTGTCTGAGGTATGAAGTAAACCAACTCCAAGAGGTCACATTTCAAAGCCTTTCTCTCATTTGGGGTGTGTCAGAGTTCCCTAAGAGCCTCACATGAACTCCGGGCAGTGCTTGCACCCCAAATACATTACCAGATTAAGACATAGTGCAGTGTGGAAAGGCCAGCCCTCAAGTGTCCAAGTTCAGAGGGAACTCAAGGTCCCAAGGCAAGGCTCACAAGAGGGGAGGCAGAACTTAGGAACTAAGAGAGAGTGTAAGTGTAGAAGTGGAATTCTGAAAGGGGAAAGGAAGAGGGAAGCAATTCACATTAATACACATAGGAGAAAATGCAATAGTCTTGTAAAAGCCATAGTGCAGACAAGAAGAAAGAGTAATATTATGTGTAAGTAAGAATTCAGAAGGATTGTGAAGTGTGTAGTGAAGGATTGTTAATCGTGTGCTGTGTGTTAAAGAGTCGTGCATTTGTGAAAAAGGGGCGTGCCTTTTATAGTATAAAAATCAGGCAGAAATAAGGTAAGAAAATAGTTGAAGAACTGATTGTCAATCAATTACACAAGACTCCCTTTAATTAAGGGATTCAGATTCAAACGGGTGAAAACCAATTAAGGAAAGAAATTAAATGAACACTTTGTGCACAACATGCAATTAAGGGAACATACATAAAAAGGTTATTTAAGGACAGGGTTTTGAAGTANTGGTCGATTTGGGATACAATTGAAATGAAATAGGGCTAGATTTTAAATAGCCACTTTTTCCCTCTTTATTTTATAAAAATAGTAAAATAATTTCTGAAAACAAATTAAAGGTACTAAATTAATTAATAATATATAAATATTAAATTAAAAATACTGGAATCGAATTGGTAACTATAAACGCAATTAATTCTTAAAATAGGCTAATATTGCAATTGTATGCAATTTAGCTTAAAAAGATACTAAATAAATTTGTAAAAATGTACAAAACATTACCTTAGCTATATTTTGGGATAAATATCAGAACAAAATAAATTAATTACCAAAATGATAATTTGAGGAATAATTATTGGTTTTTGTATAGCTAAAGTAGGGCAATAAATTGATTTAAAAATCTTTTAAAATCAGAAAAAATACTAAAACATTTGGACACTCTTATATATGCAGATGTATGTTATTTTGAAAGTATTTTGCATATAAAAAATATACAGGGAAAATTTGGGTATCAACAGCTGCCCCTCTTTACCCGGGAAGGATGAAAGAGTTGTCGGGTAAAGACATGATGACCAATTTTGACCGAACGAAATATTTTGAAGAAAATCTGGCCATGCTCCGGCTTCTGAGCTGCCTACATATCCCTGGTCTTACAGGAATCAGGCCGTATGTAGTTCAGGATCCGTCGGCGGAGTATGCCGATGGAGACCTTTCAAGAAAGGACACAATATTCAGGTTGGGATGAATGGTCAAGGTTTAGTAGGGCTGCGGGAACCGGAGCGGAATGCTCCTGCCGAGATGGCCATTGTTTGCCGGTTTACCTGCAAATAAACAATACAAGCGATATTGTGCATAAATTTAAACATGATGCAAGTTCCGTTGGACCATGAATGCTGTCTTTGGACGGTTAAGATGACGTCCTTAGACCATGATGTCCTGGGCCATGAATCGTATAATAAAGGATTCGCAGGCTATGAAATGATGCTCTCGGGCTATGCGAATGATGCCTCCGAACTATGATGCCTTTGAATAATGATATGCAAGAGATTAAAAGAGGTCCTCGGGTCATGGCATGACGTTCTCGGGCTATGAAAATGGTGCCTCCGAACAATGACGCCTTTGGACAGTTTGGCGATCTTTCAGCCCATGAGATGCAGTAGGTGGCGATCTTTCAGCCCATGAAAGCGTGAATAAAGTGGCGATATTTCATCCAATGAAAGCGTAAATAAAGTGGCGATATTTCAGCCAATGCAAGACATAAATAAAGGTGGCAATCTTTTCAGCCATGCAAAATGTAAGTAAAAATGGCGATCTTTCAGCCGATGCAGGATTTAAATGAAGTGGCGATTTCTCAGCCGATACAAGACGTAAATAAAGGTGGTCATATTTCAGCCATGCAAAATGTAAGTAAAGTGGCAATGTTTCAGCCGATGCAAAAAAATAAAGGTGGCGATCTTTCAACCATGCAGATGGAGACAGAGATTAGTCTCGGAAGGCAGAATGGTAGCCTTATGCAATGCGAAAAATGCAGATAGATACAGAGATTAGTCTCGGAAGGCAGAACGGTAGCCTTATGCTATGCAAGAAATGCAGATAGAGATAGAGCTTAGTCTCGGAAGGCAGAATGGTAGCCTTATGCAATGCAAAAATGCAGATGGAGACAATGCTTAGTCTCGGAAGGCAGAATGGTAGCCTTATGCAAGAGATAAAAGGAGAATAGTAATAAAAATAAAAAATTTCTTAGCTGATAGCTGATAGCTGATTGTGATATTGTGGCTGCTAGGGACATTGTGTGCGGATAGCAACTGTGAATAGGTGTGACGGTTCTGAGAGTTGTATCCTTGAACAGTATGAGTGTATAATATATGATTTTGCGACTTGGGTGCCTGCATCCAAAGAAAAATCGTGAGTTTTGTAAAGGGGAAAGGTTAGTTCGTGTCCCCGATGACTTTTCTTGACCAGCTTGGCTCTATTTCGGTGATACTGTGTGTATCATTGGGGTAGCGTTGCTGAACAAAGCGATTTCGATAATAAACATGCATGAGTTTGTTAAAGATATGACATAAGTATATATTTAAGAAATAGTTTTTAGATGAACCGACGACTGTGACGTGGTTCAGGATATTGCAACCTCTCTTGCTTCGAAATTTTGAGGGATCCTCCTCAAAATTCTGCCCCAGTTTGCTGGGCTGCTGCTTCTGACGGCTGCTTGCGATGATCGGCTGAAGTTACTTCAGAATTTTGAGGTTCCTCCTCAAAATTCTGCCCCAGTTTCTAATTGCGGGGGAGGGGGGGAGGGAGGGAGGGAGGGGGGATGAAAATTTTATTGAATTGTGACCGAACCCATAAGGCTACCTACTTATCCCCTCTTAAACGGGAATCAGGTCAGACGTAGTTCAAATTACATCATATAAGGAAAGCATGAAAATTACACATAGTAGCGCTTGACTGCATCTGAATTGATTGGTTTTGGCCAGACTTCTCCATCCATTTCTGCAAGTATAAGGGCTCCTCCTGTCAGAACCCGACGAACCATGTATGGACCCTGCCAGTTGGGAGAGAATTTCCCTTTGGCCTCATCTTGATGCGGGAAGATTTTCTTTAATACCAGCAGTCCTGGTGTGAACTGTCTCGGCTTGACTCTCTTGTTGAAGGCTCTGGACATTCTGTTCTGATAAAGCTGACCATGGCAAACTGCATTCGTTCTTTTTCCATCTATAAGAGCTAGCTGTTCGTAACGACTCTTCACCCATTCTGCATCATCGAGCTCAGTTTCCTGTATGGTCCTCAAGGAAGGAATTTCTACTTCGGCGGGAATAACTGCCTCTGTACCGGAAACCAGCATATAGGGAGTTGCCCTGGTTGATGTGCGAACTGTGGTGCGGTAGCCCAACAAAGCAAATGGTAGCTTCTCGTGCCACTGCTTGTGCTTCTCTACCATTTTCCTCAGTATCTTCTTAATGTTCTTGTTGGCGGCTTCCACGGCTCCGTTCATTTGAGCTTTGTAGGCTGTGGAATTCTTGTGTTTGATCTTGAAGGTTTCACACATAGCTTTTATTAAGTCATTGTTGAGGTTGGAGCCATTATCAGTGATGATTGATTCTGGAATCCCGAATCGACAAATGATGCGGTCGCGGACAAAGTCTGCCACGACTTTCTTGGTCACTGCTATGTAAGATGCTGCTTCGACCCATTTGGTGAAATAATCAATTGCTACTAGGATGAACTAGTGCCCGTTGGAAGCGGAAGGTTCGATTGGTCCAATAACATCCATTCCCCAAGTGGCGAACGACCATGGTGAGCTTGTTGCATTAAGCTCATTGGGAGGTACCTTTATCATGTCTGCATGTACCTGACAACGGTGGCATTTTCGGACGTACTGGATGCAGTCCGTTTCCATGGTCATCCAAAAGTAACCAGCCCAGAGTATCTTCTTGGCTAAGACAAAACCATTCATATGTGGACCGCAGGTCCCAGCATGGATTTATTCTAGCAGTTTAGATGCTTCTTTCGCATCAACACACCTTAATAATCCCAAGTCAGGACGTCTCCAAATCTNTTTTCTATTCAATCCCAACACTATTCAAAATGTAAAGATATTCAATCCATCCACACTCATAAGCTTTATTCATAGCTAATTTCAATAAAGAGAACCTTCCACTGTGTGACTTGCTGGTAGTCAATTTTAGAAATAACTTGATCAACAAGCAATGGGCCATTTATCTAAAGTAAAACATTTTGACTAAATTAACTGTAATTTCTTAAAAATACTAATTAATTAGGTCCCTTTAGAAACAAACTAAATATAAAATCATAGGTCACTTTAGGATTGGCCTTTAAATAACAGTGAGACGAGCCTCGCAAAACAGAAATATACAAATTGCGGGGCCCTCATTAAATGTTTTAGTAAAAATATTTTAGAAATTCGGGGCATGCCATTTAGCGAATTTTTCATGGCTTCCCGCAAAGTTTATAAGACGCTAGCCACTTTTAGGCGCGCTTTTAATAATTTTACCTTCTTAAATACGGGTGTGCATTTATGTGACCCAAATCCAAATCCCAACGAAGTTGAAATGTGTTGACAATCATGGGTGCACTGGTGCGACGTGGTTCGAGACGCATTTTAACGACGTTGCAATTCTTATTAAAAATAAAAATAAAAGCGGTTTACTAATAAAAGGCACATAAGTTAAAACATGTATTAAAATCAGATTTTTAGCCAATTATAATAATTTAAGCGACCGTGCTAGAACCACGGGATCCGGGGGTGCCTAACACCTTCCCTCGGGTCAACAGAATTCCTTATTCAGAATTTCTGGTTCGCAGACTCCAACTGGGAAGTCGAAATTTTCCTCGATTTGGGATTCAAGTAAAACCGGTTACTTGGGACACCAAAAGCCAATCCTATCCCAAGTGGAGACTCTAAAAATAAATAAATAATCCCATTTCGAATAATGTCACTTTAAATGGAAAAACTCCCTTATACATTATCCTTCGGGGTAGGTGTGTAAAAAGGAGGTGTGACAAACATGCTAGTTCAGATAGTTAACTTTGCAGAAGTAGTAAAGTAGGCAGCGATACAAAAAGCTGTAAATAAACACATTGTGATGATGCTGAAACTTAAATTAGAACATACCAGTTTCAAAGGAAGCAAACAAATAGAAAGTGCAGTAGTCTTGTGAAAGCCACAGAATAGACAAGAAGAGAGTGCTAGTAAGAGTTCAGAAGAGATTGTAAAGTAGTAGTGGAGGATTGTTAATCGTGTGTGCTGTGTGTTAAAGAGTCGTGTATTTATAGTGCAAAAGTCATGGGGAAATAAGGTAAGAAAATAGTTTGAAAACTGATTGAAATTACACAAGGCTTCCCTTAATTAAGGGATTCAGATTCAAACGGGTAAAACCAATTAAGGAAAGAAATTAATCAAACACTTTGTGCAAAGTAGTAAATTAGGGGCAAGTACATAAAGTCTATTTAAGGACGAGGTCTTTGAAATACACGGTTTTACAATTTAAGGAAAGAAAATCAATTAACAGCCAAGAAATCTGAGGCCAGAGATTTTGTACGAATGAACCAAGTCAGAAAGATGGGAAAGATTTTTAACTTAAGGAAAATCAGCAAACAAATCAATTAGACCTATTTAAAAGGAATTCTGAATCAATCACAAGTTTGAAAACCTTTTTTGAAGAAAGATTCATCACATATAAAAGCATACAAACACGTTAAACATGAAGGAAACTTTGTCATGCCCTTGTAAAAATCAGTAGAAAGAATCCAGTGTAGAAGAGTTTAGCAAAAGGTTCAACATTGTATGGAAACAAAGGTGTAAACTCAGTCCAGAAACTCAAAGTTAGTCTGACAGAGTTAGGGGTTTTGAAATGAAACCCTAGTTCAAGCAAACCATAAAGCAAGGATGAGAGGGCAGGCAATTGAATCAAAATCATGTTCAGAAGTTTCAGAAAAAGGACGGGCTTCTTCAACAATAGAACTTATGAAGAATATGATAGCAAAGTAATATGCAATCACAGTAGAAGGATTCAAAGAACATAATGGCAAATATTGATACGAACAGTAGAAAAAGTATGCTTAGAAGAAACTTAAACAGGGCTTAGTAGAAGGCAAACAGAGAAACTTAAAAACATAGCAGGAAAATACAGTAGAAGAACACAAGAACACCGGAAAAGTATAGCAGAAAAGCACATAGGAAAACATAGTAAGATAAACATATAAGAACATGGTAAAAAATACAGTAGAGAAGTCTACGAGACCATAGTATAGGGAAAAACAGTAAGAGAAGCATACAAAAGATGATACGAGAACACAGTAGAGGCAAACACACGAATAACAAAGAAGACAAATCATAAACACTTAAACACTTTCCAGAAAACCCTAAATCGGAGAAGAAGGGTGTTGAAAGTAATTTTCAAAATAAAAGTTAGGGAAATAATTTGAAAACTCAAGTACAGCATAGATACACAACAGATCTAAAAAGAATTGGAGAAAAACCTTGAAGGGTTAGGATTTCAGAAGAACCCTAGAATGAGAAAGGCTTTTAAAAGGTCATTGACCTGAGTCGGGGAAGTTCGAATCAGGCTCAGAAGACCAGGATACGCCGGAGCAAGGCCGGAGATGGTCGTGAAACCTCGAGCCGGCAAAGGTCTAGATGAAAACCTTCAAGGTTAGACCTCAAATCTTCAGGTACCAGGCACACAGGAGTAATAGGAGGTGAGTATAGGACTCTCATGGCCTGAGAAGCCATGATTTCCGGTAGGTTTCACGGTGGAGGTGGTAGGAGACGATTAGGGTTCCAGGAAGGTTTGAGAGAGTTTGAGAGAAGGGGGTGTTTAGAGGCGGCTGATTAAGTGAAATGATTTTAGGGTTGGGGGGTTTGGAAATTAAAAAAGGAAGGGGGAATTGTGGCCGTTGATCAAAATGATCAACGGCCTGGATAAAAAAGGGGAGCCGGGCGGGTTTTTTAAATGGGTCATGGGCGGGTAGTTTAGGAATTGGGTCGGTCCGATTGAGATTGAAATTGGGTTAATTGGGGTGGTCGATTTGGGCTAAAATTGAAACCAATAGGGCTAGATTTTAAATAGCCACTTTTTCCCTTTCTATTTTATAAAAATAGTAAAATGATTTCTAAAAATAAATTAAAGGTACTAATTTAATTAATAATATATAAATATTAGATTAAAAATACTGGAATCAAATTTATAATTATAAACGCAATTAATTCTTAAAACACGCTAATATTGCAATTATATGCAATTTAGCTTTAAAAATACTAAATAAATTTGTAAAAATGTGCAAAAAGTACCTTAGCTGTATTTTGGGATAAATATGAGAATAAAATAAATTAATCACCAAAATGATAATTTGAGGAATAATTATCGGTTTTTGTATAGCTAAAATAGGGCAATAAATTGATTTAAAAATCCTTCAAAAATTAGGAAGAATACTAAAACATTTGGACACATTTATATATGCATACATATATTATTTTGAAAGTATTTTGCATATATAAAAAAATATACAGGGAAAAATTGGGTATCAACAGCTGCCCCTCTTTACCCGGGAAGGATGAAAGAGTTGTCGGGTAAAGATATGATGGCCAATTTGACCGAACGGAATGGTTTGAAGAATTTAGATGTGCTCCGGCTTCTGAGCTGCCGACATATCCCTGGTCTTACAGGAATCAGGCCATATGTAGTTCAAGATCCGTCGGCGGAATATGCTGATGGAGGTTTTCCAAGAACGGACGCAATATTCAGGTTGGGATGAATGGTCGAGGTTTAGTAAGGCTGCGGGAACTGGAGCGGAATGCTCCTGCCAAGCTGGCCGTTGCTCGCCGGTTTACCTGCAAATAAACACTACAAGCATATATCGTGCATAAATTTAGACATGATGCAAGTTCCCGTTGGACCATGAATGCTGTCTTTGGACGGTTAATATGACGTCCTTAGACCATGATGTCCTGGGCCATAAAGCATATAATAAAGGATTCGCAGGCTATGAAATGATGCTCTCGGGCTATGAGAATGATGCCTCTGAACAATGATGCCTTTGAAATAATGATATGCAAGAGATTAAAAGAGAGGGGTCCTCAGGCCATGGCATGGGGCTCTCGGGCTATGAAAATGGTGCCTCCGAACAATGACGCCTTTGGACAGTTTGGCGATCTTTCAGCCCGTGAGATGCAGTAGGTGGCGATCTTTCAGCCCATGAAAGCATAAATAAAGTGGTGATATTTCAGCCAATGCAAGACATAAATAAAGGTGGCGATCTTTTCAGCCATGCAAAATGTAAGTAAAAATGGCGATCTTTCAGTCGATGCAGGATTTAAATGAAGTGGCGATTTCTCAGCCGATGCAAGACGTAAATAAAGGTGGCGATATTTCAGCCATGCAAAATGTAAGTAAAGTGGCGATATTTCAGCCGATGCAAGACATAAATTAAGGCGGCGATCTTTCAGCCATGCAAAATGTAAGTAAAGTGGCGATATTTCAGTCGATGCAAAAATAAAGGTGGTGATCTTTCAGCCATGCAGATGGAGGTAGCGCTTAACCTCGGAAGGCAGAATGGTAGCCTTATGCAATGCAGGAATGCAGATGGAGACAGAGCTTAGTCTCGGAAGGCAGAATGGTAGCCTTATGCAATGCGAGAAATGCAGATAGAGACAGAGCTTAGTCTCGGAAGGCAGAATGGTAGCCTTATGCAATGCGAGAAATGCAGATGGAGACAGTGCTTAGTCTCGAAAGGCAGAATGGTAGCCTTATGCAATGCAGAAATGCAGATGGAGACAGTGCTTAGTCTCGGAAGGCAGAATTGTAGCCTTATGCAAGAGATAAAAGGAGAATAGTAATAAAAAAAATTCTTAGCTGATTGTGATATTGTGGCTGCTGGGGACATTGTGTGCGGATAGCAACTGTGAATAGGTGTGACGGTTCTGAGAGTTGTATCCTTGAACAGTATGAGTGTATAATATATGATTTTGCAACTTGGGTGCCTGCATCCAAAGTAAAATCGTGAGTTTTGTAAAGGGGAAAGGTTAGTTCGTGTCCCCGATGACTTTGCTTGACCTGCTTGGCTCTGTTTCGGTGATATTGTGCGTATCATTGGGGTAGCGTTGCTGAAAAAAGCGATTTTGATAATAAACATGCATGAGTTTGTTAAAGATATGACATAAGTATATATTTAAGAAATAGTTTTTAGATGAACCGACAACTGTGACGTGGTTCAGGACATTGCAACCTCTCTTGCTTCGGAATTTTGAGGGTCCTCCTCACAATTCTGCCCCAGCTTGTTGGGCTGCTGCTTCTGACGGCTGTTTGCGATGATCGGCTGAAGTTACTTCGGAATTTTAAGGGTCCTCCTCAAAATTCTGCCCTAGTTTCCAATTGCGGGGG
>NW_017670723.1:0-33066 GCF_001879085.1 Nicotiana attenuata | reverse complement strand
GTACGTACGTACGTACTACGTACGTAGTTTCCAATTGCGGGGGGGGAGGGGGGGGGGAATGAAAATTTTATTGAATTGTGACCGAACACATAAGGCTACCTACGTATCCCCTCTTAAACGGGAATCAGTTCAGACGTAGTTCCAAATACATCATATAGAAAAGCACAAAGATTACACATAATAGCGCTTGACTGCATCCGAATTAATCGGTTTCGGCCAAACTTCACTGTCCATTTCTGCAAGTATAAGGGCTCCTCCTGTCAGAACCCGGTGAACCATGTATGGACCTTGCCAGTTGGTAGAGAATTTCCCTTTGGCCTCATCTTGATGCGGGAAGATTTTCTTTAATACCAGCTATCTTGGTGTGAACTGTCTCGGCTTGACTCTCTTGTTGAAGGCTCTGGACATTCTGTTCTGATAAATCTGACCATAGCAAACTGCATTCATTCTTTTTCCATCTATAAGAGCTAGCTGTTCGTAACGACTCTTCACCCATTCTGCGTCGTCGAGCTCAGCTTCTTGTATAATCCTTAAGGAAGGAATTTCTACTTCGGCGGGAATAACTGCCTCTGTACCATAAACCAGCATATAGGGAGTTGCCCCAGTTGATGTTCGGACTGTGGTGCAATACCCCAATAGGAACGATAGCTTTTCGTGCCATTGCTTATGCTTCTCTATCATTTTCCTCAGTATCTTCTTGATATTTTTGTTGGCGGCTTCCACAGCTCCATTCATCTGGGGCCTGTAGGCTGTGGAATTCTTGTGTTTGGTCTTGAAGATTTCACACATAGCTTTCATTAAGTCATTGTTGAGGTTGGAGCCATTATCAGTAATGATTGACTCCGGGATCCCGAACCGACAAACAATACGGTCGCGGACAAAGTCTGCCATGACTTTCTTAGTCGCTGCTTTGTAGGATGCTGCTTCGACCCATTTGGTAAAATAATCAATTGCCACTAGGATGAATCTGTGCCTGTTGGAAGCGGCAGGTTCGATTGGTCCAATAACATCCATTCCCCAAGCGACGAACGACCATGGTGAGCTTGTTGCGTTAAGCTCATTTGGAGGTAGCTTTATCATGTCTGCATGTACCTGACAGCGGTGGTATTTTCGGACGTACTGGATGCAGTCCGTTTCCATGGTCATCCAAAAGTAACCAGCACGGAGTATCTTCTTGGCTAAGACAAAGCCGTTCATATGTGGACCGCAGGTCCCAGCATGGATTTCTTCTAGCACTTTAGATGCTTCCTTGGCGTCGACACACCTGAGTAGTCCCAAATCAGGAGTCCTCCTATACAGGATTCCTCCACTGTGAAGAAAATTGTTGGACAATCTTCGAAGTGTGCGCTTCTGAGTAGTATTTGCAAGCTCTAGGTACTCTCCTTTTGCAAAATATTCCTTGATGTCATGAAACCAAGATTTTCCATCTGCTTCTTCTTCGACATGAGCACAATAAGCTGGCTGATTATGGATTTTCATAGGAATAAGATAAATGAAGTTTGTATCTGGGTGCTGTATCATGGATGATAGGGTAGCCAATGCATCGGCAAACTCATTCTGGACTCTGGGAACATGCTGGAACTCTGTCTTTGTGAACCTCTTTCTCAGCTCCTGCACATGGTGCAGATAAGGGAGTATCTTGGAATTCTTGGTCGCCCATTCTCCTCGTACCTGATGTATGAGTAGGTCTGAGTCCCCAATTATTAGCAACTCTTGGATGTTCATGTCAATGGCCATTTTAAGCCTTAAGATGCAGGCTTTGTAATTGGCCATGTTGTTGGTGCATGGGAACCTGAGTTTGGAGGATACCGAATAGTGATGACCGGTTTCTGATACTAGGACCGCTCCTATGCCGACTCCTTTGAAATTTGCTGCTCCATCAAAAAACATTCTCCAACCGTCATAGGACTCTGTAATATCTTCTCCTATGAATGATACTTCTTCATCTGGAAAATACGTCTTTAGGGGCTCGTATTCTCCATCCACAGGGTTTTCAGCAAGGTGATTCGCTAGTGCCTGTCCTTTGACTGCTTTCTGGGTCACGTAGATAATGTCGAATTCACTAAACAGGATCTGCCACTTGGCGAGCTTGCCAGTGGGCATGGGCTTCTGAAAGATGTATTTCAAAGGATCCATCCTTGATATGAGATATGTAGTATAGGCACAGAGTAGTGCCTCAGCTTCTGGGCTACCCAAGTTAAAGCACAACAGGTGCGTTCTAACAGAGAATACCGGGCCTCATATGGAGTGAACTTTTTGCTGAGGTAGTAAATGGCTTGTTCTTTCTTTCCTGTCTCATCATGCTGCCCCAGGACGCAACCGAAGGCACCATCCAACACTGCAATGTAGAGTAGCAAAGGTCTCCCTGGTTCAGGCGGGACCAAGACAGGTGGCGTTGACAAGTATTCCTTAATTCTATCGAAAGCTTTCTGGCAGTCAACAGTCCATTCGGTGGCAGCATCCTTCTTCAACATCTTGAAGATTGGCTCACAGATAACTGTAGATTGTGCTATGAACCGGCTGATGTAGTTAAGTCTTCCCAGGAAACTCATTACATCCTTTTTGTTCCTTGGCGGTGGCAATTCTTGAATTACTTTGATCTTTGATGGATCCAGCTCTATTCCCCGGCGACTCACAATAAACCCAAGCAATTTTCCAGTTGGAACCCCGAATGCAAACTTTGCGGGATTCAGTTTCAGGTTGTATCTTCTCAGTCTGTTGAAAAACTTCCTCAGATCTTCCATGTGATCAGTGGCTTTNAGAACCGTCGAAAGATTTGACGTTGATGGCCCCGTCCTTGATCTCATACAGCACTTTTCCCAATGTTCTGAGTGTTACCAACGGGCAAATGTTGAGACTGGACCCTCCATCGACCAGTATCCTGGTGATAAAATAATCTTCGCACTGAAGTCGCCTTTTGCCAACATAGGGTCTCCACTCCCTAGTTGAGATTTTAGTACATAGGGTCGTCCACTCCCGTAGTCGACGTNGGCCCCCGCGACATGAATCCATGGTCGTCCCAACAACAGATTGTAAGATGCTGGTACGTCTACCACTTGAAAATCAACATCAAACCAAGTAGGCCCCATTTGCAAACACAAGCTAATCTCCCCAATAGTAGACCTTTGAGAACCGTCGAAAGCTTTGACGTTGATGGCCCCGTCCTTGATTTCATGCAGCCCTTTTCCCAACGTCCTGAGTGTTACCAACGGACAAATGTTGAGATTGGACCCCCCATCGACCAGGATCCTGGTGATAACATAATCTCCGCACTGTACAGTGATGTGCAATGCTTTGTTGTGACTCAATCCCTCCTGTGGTAGCTCATCTTCGTGGAAAGTGATTTTGTGACTTTCCAACACCTGGCCTACCATGTTAGCCATCTCTCCGCCGGTGATGTTACTTGGTACATATGCCTCACTCAGCACTCTTAACAAGGCATTCTTGTGTGCATCGGAACTTTGTAACAAAGCAAGGATAGAAATCTGTGCCGATGTTTTGTTCAGATGATCAATGACTGAGTATTCTTTGGCTTGTATCTTTCTCCAGAGATCGTCAGGCCCAGTTTCAGTGATGGTAGGCCGACTAGAGGCCTGCTTGCTAGATTCAGCCAGATGCTCCGGGGTATAAACCCTGCCGGTTCTTGTCATACCTTGTGCCGCAACGGTTTCCCCGAACTTGACCTTCCCTTTTCTTCTGGCCTCGGCCGTGTAGTCCCATGGTATAGCCTTCGTATGGAACGGTGTTATGGCTGACATTGCCACTGGAATTGGCGTGGCTATTTTTACTCCGAACGGAGCAGGCTTCTCAGGTGGTAAGACTGCAACTTCAAAGGGTGTAGGTGTGTTTGCTGGTGACATAAACTCAACTTCAATCGGCGCTAGCATCTTTGTAGAGGGTGGTGCTTCAAACTCGAGTGGCATGGACATGTTTACCTCAACGTCCTTAGAAGGCTGAATCTGGACCACAATCAGATTGAGGGTGACTACTGGCTTCTTTGGATCGTCGCCTTCTATGATTAAACTGATTGATCCATTGGGGTCCCAATCATCCTCTATCTCGATCATGTGAACACCTCCACCTTTGTGGTCTGGCAGAGGGTTATTGCGGACATTCGGAGCAGGCTCCTTTGCTACAATGATCTTATTCTCAATCAAAGTCTGGATCTTATCCTTCAGAGAGCGGCATTCATCGACGGTATGTCCTTTCATGCCGGAATGGTATGCACAGGATTTATTTGAATTGATCCACTGAGAAGGGTTTTCGGGGGTTATAGCAGGGATAGAGGTGACATAACCAGCAGCTTTGAGCCTTTCGTACAGCTGGCCAATTGGTTCAGCAATGGCGGTATACTGTTTGGGAGGTCTGCGATCAAAATTTGGTCGTGGTCTAGGGAAGTTTTGACATGGGGAAGGTGATTGATAATGGGGTGGTTGGGTGTTATAGGCTTGGTAAACATGTGCCGGTTGGGAGAATTTAGGTGAAGTGGGCTGATGTACGGGAGGTGGAGCTGATTGATAAGTGGGTGGTGGAGTTTGGTAAGTGGGTGAGGGTGCTTGATAATTTGGAGTAGGTTGATATGTGGGTGGCGGCATTGGATAGGTTTGGTATTTGATAGGGGATTTGGTTTTCTGTGCAACCATTACAGCGCCTATGTCCCTTTTCTTGGACATACCACCAGATTGTAACGCCTTATTGGTAGCCAGCGAGGCTTCAAAGTTCGTAACCATGCCACTCTTGATGCGTTCCTCGATCCTTTCTCCTAGCTTGATGATATCAGAAAATTTATGATTCTCAATCAACATCAGCCTCTCATAATATTGTGGGTCCTGAGCCCGGACGAAGAATTTGTTCATTTGTTCTTCTTCTAAGGCCGGTCTGACCTTAGCAGCTTCTGATCTCCATCGAGTGGCATACTCGCGGAAGGTTTCTGTGGGTTTCTTCTTCAAGTTTTGGATATAGAATGCATCTGGTGCATTCTCCGTGTTGAACCTGAATCTATCCATAAAATCAGATTCCATGCTTACCCAGCTTGACCACTTCTTAGGATCCTGGCTAATGTACCAAGATAAGGCGTCTCCCTTCAAGCTCCTCATGAAAAGCTTCATGCGGATTCTCTCGTCTCTTCCCACTCCGACCAGCTTGTCACAGTATGTTCTCAAGTGAACCCTTGGATCCCCTGTACTATCAAACATCTTGAACTTGGGAGGTTTGTACCCCTCTGGCAGTTTGACATCGGGCTGTATGCAAAGATCTTCATAGTTTAGCCCCTCAATTCCCTTACTACCTTCAACGCCTTGAATTCTGCTAGTCAACTTTTTAAGCTCTTCGGCCAAATTTCTGATGAGCAAGTCCTTTTCATCGGACTCGGGTGTGCTTGAGATGGGCTGGGTGGAGTGTGGCATAGTCTCCACGTAGTTAGGAGTATTATGTTGGGTGTGGCAGTGGTCATTCGTGGAGTTCTGGAGTTCTGGGTGAGCAGTGGGGTATTATTTGAGGTATGGCAAGTATTGCAGTGGTGGTGAGGAGCGGTATGGTTTTGTTGCTTTGGGATGTTTTGCGGAGGTGCAGGATTCTGAGTATTAGGGAAAGTAACCTCTGGAGTGGTGAGGGAAAATGACAGACTTGCCAGATTCCGGACTTGATCAAGTTCTTCCTGAAACAACAGCTTTTGTTCTAGTTGGGATGCATTTTCCTTGGGGACCAGAGTACCATGAGTGACCTCTACCCGTTCAGCTGAGTTGTTCGAATCTTCCATTTTTCCTTTGTTTCTATGTCTAACAAGACTGGGAGGAGGAGTAGGTGGAGGGCCCCTGGATCTCGTAAAATATGATGATGTTGCCAGAGTTCACGAACTAACCTTTGGGGAGGGGAATAAACAAAAGGTAACAAGTCAGTGAGGATTATTAGAAAAATGTTGCAATATTTAAACACGTAGTGCTTGAAATATAAAGCGTGTCCTAATTTTGGGGTCCTTGTTGTGCCCGAGGTAGGCCTAGCGACAAGTTGGTTTGGAGAACTTAAAATGCTAAATGCCTCATTTCATTGATAAAAGGTAGGTGAATCCCAAATCGACACTAAAATAACAAGAAATTAAAAGTCACTAATGGCCATTGGCCTTATTACATCTTATAAAGCGGAAATGGAAATTCCTATCTATTTGGTCCCAGAGGGACCTTCCCCAGACTCGGCATTGTTGGCTCCATCGAACAGCTTCCCTAGCTCGCGCAGTCCCAACAGCAAATAGGCTCTGGCCAGATGTCCGCCTTCATTTCCTTCAGCAGTCCGGCAATCTTCGACCCTCTTCAGAAACTTCTTTTCCAACTCTACTATACCTCGCTCCAGATAGACCAATCGCTTGTTGGCGCTGGCAGCCATATCTTTCCACTCTTCAATTAGTTTTTGATTGGCTTCCTGTATCTCACGGTGCTCGCTTTTGCATTCTCGGATTCTCTTACGCAGATGGTTGTACTTGACCTGTGCTTCGGCCTTTTCATCTATGATCCTGTGACCTCGAACAAACCCGGGTTGACCCAGACCGTTGTGATTGTCCTCCAGCCAGCCTGAATAGTGTGGGGTACAACTAGCATGGTATCTGTCTGGTTCGATGGTGTCCCTTCCTAAGACAATCTTGCAGTGCCACATATGCTGAGCCTGGCACCTGTACAGACTATCGTCATTCTAGAAGTCAGCCCGGAAGTGACTCGTCTTGTCGACCCTTGGTATAACCTGCTTCCTACCAGCCTGTCTCATAACTCGGAGAGGGACATAAGGGTAGGTTCCCCTCAAACCGATCAGTATCAGAAATGGGGCATCCCTGGATCGAACGATGAATTCTTCATTAGGGAACCACTCGAACATCCATTGTACCCGATCCTCAGTCAAATTATCAAAGAGTTCGACCCATTCTCTAGCATTCTCCGGTTGGGCGAACATGTTGGGCATGTAATTCATTCGCTTTGGGTGATGAAAGGCGATATGATCGTCCCAGTCCCATCGATGGATTTCCTGTCGGTACTCACCCTTTTGGAGATGTTCCATGAGCCAAAGTTGAAGTAGCAGATTACAACCCTCGAAATGTTTGGCTCCCTGTTGACACCTTTCTAAGGCTCGGTATATCTCTGCAATGATCATTGGCACAAGACTGGATGGTTGTCCGTCAATTCCTTCCATCAGGGTATTGGTGACCATAGCTAGCCTGGTATGGATTCTTGTTTTCTTCATTGGAAACACTATCATCCCCAAGAAACAGAACATGAAGACAAAGACCCTTCGGTGAATATGCCCCAATAATGTAAGGGCGAACTCGTCAGGATAAGTACGGTCAGATTTGCTGTGGCCGTACCTCTCGTATAAATAGTCAAAGGGAATGTAGGACTCTTTCAAGCATGTCAAGTCTGGATTCTTCTTTAAACCCATCATTTTGAGAAAACCTCTACCTTTGCGGTTTTCCGGCATTAACAAACCCGGAGTTTCCCACGGTATACCAGCCAGTCCTCCTATTTCCTCGAGCAGGGGTGTCATCTCAATGTCTCCGAAGCGGAACACAGACCTATCACAATCCCAGAATAGGGTAGCAGCTTCTATGATTTTGTTGTTGGGTTAAATTTCCAAGAGAGAAGGTAGGTTTCCCAGGTATTTCCGGACAAGAGTCTGATCACTGGAATGAAGATCCTTCCACCAGCTTAGCAATTTTGGGTGGCTGTTGGTGACCATGCCGAATCTAGGGACTTCGTGCCTCATATTTCTGCAAGACAAAAAGGTTAGGCCCTTACCTCCACCAGACTCGACTATTTAATATAAACAATTGGCATAAAAGCATTTTAGTTCTCCAAATAAATGCACAAAACGTGGTAGTGTCCGTTTGGGTTTTTGGAAAATCCAGTGGACTTTGGACAAGGCTATCTTAAAGAGTCATTATGCGGACAACCTAACTGACTCGGCTAGGTTTGACCATGATGCATGTACAATTAAACAGAGTAAGGTTTCTATGGGGTATTAGACTGGTACCCTTGAGCGGACAACTCAAGGGGGAAAGGCGCGGAACCGTCGACTACACCGTTGATCGACTGGTTTTATCGCAAATATGCCTTTGCCGGATTTAGGGGTGATAATATCGGAAGCGCGCAACCACTCATTATAAGCGTTGCTATGGTATTTTGTTTGGCACGAGTGGAATATGATGTTGAAAACATGCTTATGCAATAATTAAAACAAGTTGTCACGTATTTGCACGTTCATAAAATAATAATTACAATAATTTAAAACAGTAATAAAGGAATGCAGTAAAGGAAGGCAGTAAAAGAAATAAGAGAAAGAAACAAAAGACAAGTTAGTTTTGTAATAGAAGAAGGAATTAAATACTTAAAGGGATTAACCAAATAAAGGCATATAAGAAATGTAAAGTCACATTAATAGCTTGAAATGGTAAAAGCCTAAAAGAATATCCCCAGCAGAGTCGCCATGCTGTCGCGCCCCCTTTTTCTCGTGAAATCAGGTTTATGACATTCGGGAAGACAACTCGTTTCCTTTTGGGAATTGGGTTTTGGAATTGAACAGTCTCCACCTAATGATTTAAGTGCATTAGGACACTAAGGAGGGTTTGAGTCAAGTAACCGGAGATTGGGTAAGGGCTTGAAATTATTCCAAGGGGAAGGTGTTAGGCACCCCTCAGAATCCACTAGTGTGGTTCCCGGCCAAACTATTGTTGTGACTTAAATGCAAAATAACAGATAGGCAAGTAAGAGTTACAAATAAGAGGGGGATTTCATGTAATGGTCACAAATAAACAAAGTTAGAAAGAATGAGAGGGACATTGATTTTCCTTAGAGAAATAGTTTAAATTTTTGAAAAAGAAGCAAAGAATAAAAGAAACAAAGGGAAGAGGGGGGGGGGGGAGGGTCCTAGGTTTACAAATAATATGGATCACCCCACACAACACCCGGTAATCACTCCTCAATGAGGGGCTACACGTGATCTTATCGCGTGGTCATCATATCCATATCTACCCTTTCCCACCCTATTAAGGTATTAAAGCGCGGAATGGTCTCGTTTACCTATTGCATGCTATTACCCGCCCCAATCCTATCAGCCGCGGAGGTACTTGGGGCTACTAATCCTAAAGGGAGGAGATATTGGCTTATTTGTGGTTTAAAAAAGGTAAAATACTAAGGCGACAGGCAAAACACATATAGCAAATTTGGGGAAAGCATATAAACAAACAAAGGCTCAAATACACCTCCTTTAAACAGAGAAAAGCAAGTAGTTAGCATGACTAACACATACTGTTTGAGGTCTAATTAAAACTTAAAAGGTTGAGGCAGACTGATTTATTATATAGTTCAGATAAGAAGCCCGAATCAGGCCTACCTGCTGGTTGTAGCTAATAAAATCTGATTCAGTTTATAAAATTTACCCTATGGTTTGCCTAGGTGTTGGATGAAGATCCTATAGGCATGATATCTACTGATTTCAGAAACAATGAATTAAACTGAATAATACTGATTTAAGAAAAAGTTGTCAGTTATTAAAGAAAGGCGAGTTTTTGCAAAAGATCACAAGTTCTGCAGCTGGTAATGCATTATTATTGCTGGTTTTAGACTTATAAACGAGTGAGGCGATTCAGATTTGGTTAAAGCTCCTATAGGCATGCTTTCTATGCGTTTGTTGACTTTAGAACACTTTTACAGACATAGTAAAAATGCAGAAACCCTATAGGCATGACATCTAAATGCTGGATTTTATATGAACATGACATCTGATTGCATTTGGTTATTAAGACCTATAAACATGTTTGCCTAGTGAGAAGTGGATATGCAAGAATCAGAAAGGACTTATAGGCATATTTTCTACATGCATGTGCATCCTATAGACATGGTATCTATATGTGAGAATGCAGAAATCCTATAGACATGTTATCTACATATGAGGATGCTGAAATTAGAAATTCCTATAGGCAGGTTATCTACATGTGGGGATGTAGAAATCCTATAGACATGCTATCTACATATGAGAATGCTGAAATTAGAAATCCTATAGACATATTATCTACATGTGGGGATGCAGAAATCCTATAGACATGTTATTTACATATGAGAATGCTAAAATTAGAAATCCTATAGACATATTATCTACATGTGGGAATGCAGAAATCCTATAGACATGGGTATCTATATATGAGAGTGCAGAAATCAGAAACTCCTATAGGCAGGTTATCTACCCCTTTTGCATGCATGGTTACCCTTCCCTTTTCACTAGCCATCCCCAAGAGTTTTATTACAAAGTTATTACAGCCCAAAGAAGTAAAGTAAAGAAAAATACATCAGAAATTAAAAGTACAACCAAGGAGAGCCTGATTCAGACTTCCTATCTGAGGTATGAAGTAAACCAACTCCAAGAGGTCACATTTCAAAGCCTTTCTCTCATTTGGGGTGTGCCAGAGTTCCCTAAGAGCCTCACATGAACTCCGGGCAGTGCTTGCACCCCAAATACATTACCAAATTAAGACATAGTGCAGTGTGGAAAGGCCAGCCCTCAAGTGTCCAAGTTCAGAGGGAACTCAAGGTCCCAAGGCAAGGCTCACAAGAGGGGGTAGAACTTAGGAACTAAGAGAGAGTGTAAGTGTAGAAGTGGAATTCTGAAAGGGGAAAGGAAGAGGGAAGCAATTCACATTAATACACATAGGGGATAGGGCATGGGGAATTTGCAAGAGCAAAAGAAAAGCAGGCTGATGAGCACACCCAGCAATGGGAATGCTGTCACACCCTCCAGCCTGTTTATATAGAGGTTAAGACTCCATTGGTTCAAACTTAATTCATGGGCAACAACTCACATTGCCATGCCTTAAGTCACAACTCATAAACACATAGGGGTAATAGGGTAGGGGAGCAAGGATTCACAACAGAAACAGGCAGAAAGATGTGAGCATACTTAATTTAAATGTTGAACTCTACAGAAACAGTAAAGTAGACATGGACACAAAAGCTGTAAATAAACACATTGTGATGACGATGAAGCTTAAATTAGGACATACCAGTTTCAAAGAAACAAATAGAGAAAATGCAGTCGTCTTGTAAAAGCCATAGTGCAGACAAGAACAGAGAGTAATATTATGTGTAAGTAAGAATTCAGAAGGATTGTGAAGTGTGTAGTGAAGGATTGTTAATCGTGTGCTGTGTGTTAAAGAGTCGTTCATTTGTGAAAAGGGTGTGTCCTTTATAGTAGTAAAATCAGGCAGAAATAAGGTAAGAAATAGTTGAAGAACTGATTGTCAATCAATTACACAGGACTCCCTTTAATTAAGGGATTCAGATTCAAACAGGTGAAAATCAATTAAGGAAAGAAATTGAATAAACACTTTGTGCACAACATGCAATTAAGGGCACATACATAAAAAGGTTATTTAAGGACAGGGTTTTGAAGNTAGATGCGTACACAGTAATTATCTAGTACTAACCTACGAAGAAGTAGTGACGGAGGGTCGACGTCGACACTTACTAGTGGTACAAACAAGTAAGTAAGAAATACAATAACATAAGAAATGGAAGAATGCAACAACAAGTAGACACGAAAAAAATAAAAGTAATTACTGTAATTCCAGACATGAGTCTATATCAAATCACAAGTTTGAAAACCACTTTAAAGGGAAGTTCCTCATATATAAGGAGCATACGAACATGTTAAGCATGAAAGAAAATTGTCATGTCATCAATAGAAAATCCAGTGTAGAAGAGTTTAGTAAAAATCCAGAATCATATGCAAACACGGATGTCCAAACTCGAAATTGGTCTGAAAGAGTTAGGGGTTCTAAAATAAAAACCCTAGTTCAAGCAAATCATGAAGCAAAGATGAGAGGGCAAGCAATTGAATCGAAAACATGTTTAGGGGTTTTAGAAAAGAACTGAAACTTCTAACATGCTTCTTTCAGCAACAGAACTCATGAGGAACATGATAGCAAAGTAGCATGCAAACACAGTAGAATGGTTCGAAGCAAACAGAGTGGAAGAAACTAATTTGAAGCGTAATGAGAAAAGACTGTTAAGAACAGTAGGAAAGCATGCTTAAGAGGATCTTTTAGAAGAAACTTAAACAAGGTTCAGTAGAAGGAAAATAGTAAAACATTAAGAACACAGTAAAAAATATAGTAGGCGAAACATACCAGAACATGGTAGAAGAAAATACCAGAACATAGTAGAAAAGCATACGAGAACACAGTAGAAGAACATACAAGAACGTGATAGAAGAAAAACATAGGAGCACAGTAGAAAAGCATACGAGACCATAATATAGGAAAACACAGTAAGAGAAGCATATAAGAAACATGGTAAAAGAGAGTACAAGAATAACACAGAGGCAAATACACACGAAAGAAAAGAAAGTCAGAAAACACTTGAACATTTTCGGAAAAGAAAGGTTTTGAAAGTAATTTTTGAAAGAAAAGTTACGGAAATCGTTTGAAAGCTCAGGGAAAGCGTAGATACACAACGGATCTAAAGAAATCGGAGAAAACCTCGAAGGGTTAGGGTTTCAGAAGAACCCTAGAGATGAGAAAGGCTTTGAAAGGTCACCGATCTGAGTCGGAGAGGTCAGAATCAGGCTTAAACAACCATGGTACGCCGGAGCAACGCCGGAGATGACCGTGGAACTTCGAATCGATAGAGGTCTGGGTATGAATCTTCAAGTTCAGGCCTTGAATCTTCAGAGATCATGCACGTAGGAGCCATAGGAGGCCGGTGTAGGACTCTCGTAGCCTTGGAGGCCATAGATTTCGGTGGATTTCAGGGCAGAGATGGTTTGAGAAAATTCGAGAGAGTTTGAGAGAGTGGAGGGTTTCAGAGGCGGCGGGCTGGTGAAAATGATTAGGGTTAAGGGGGGGTTGGTAAATTAAAAAAGGAAAGAATGAAGCGTGGCCGTTGATCATTTTGATCAACAGCCTGGATTAAACGGGGAGCCGGGCGGGTTGTATTTAATTGAGTCAGGGGCGGGTAATTTAAGAATTGGGCTGGGCGATTTGGGATTGAAATTGGGTTTAATTGGGGGGGGGGCTGATTTAGGCTAAAATTGAAATAAGTAGGGCTAGTGTTTAAATAGCCACTTTTCCCCTTTTTATTTATAAATATAGTAAAATAATTTCTGGAAACAAAATTAAAGGTACTAAATTGATTAATAATATGTAAATATTAGATTAAAAATACCGGACTCAATTTTGTAATCATAAACGCAATTAATTCTTAAAATAGGCTAATATTGCAATTATATGCAATTTAGCTTTAAAATACTAATTAAATTTGTAAAAAATATGCAAAAATTACCTTAGCTATGTTTTGGTATAAATATGAGAATACAATAAATGAATCACCAAAATGATAATTTGGAAAATAATTATTGATTTTTTATTGATAAAATAGAGCAATAAAATTGGTTTAAAAATCTTTAAAAATTAAAGAAAAAATAGGAAAATTCTTGGACATACTTATATATGCATTCCTATGCTATTTGAAAGGTATTTTGTATATAAAAATATACAGAAAAAAATTGGGTATCAACAACTCTTTTTTCCGTCGGCCAGTTTTTGTCCCAAATAGGTCTTTCTAGAAAGGTTTTTAACGAGGTAACAATGGAAAGCGTACTACAAAGGAAACGTCATCAGTAGAGATAAAACCTTTAAATGACAAGGCATTGAAACAACAAACCACTGTGGGATGTTTAGATAGTCTTTGGATCGATGACAAATTCCTAATGGGAAGCAAAACTTGCCATCGGACCAAAGGCTATTCAACCGTTTATGAGTGCTCTTTCCTACAAGCCACTAGGGGGTGGTTAGATATCGATAGCAAAGTTCATATCGGGAAATGAAGCTTGCTATCGAACCATAGATTATCCAACTATTCACTAGTGTTTTTCCTCAAAGGAGCAAGACTTTCTGTGTTCCAATTCGCATTCTTCGCGTCCGAACATTGGGGGGGGGGGGGGAATAGTATGAGTATACGGAAACCTGATTGCCATGAAAACCTAGACTACGAGACCCGGAAACAAAAACGTCTCATGGGAACCGGGGACTACACAACCAGCTTCGTAGAAATAAGTTGTACAAATTAGCCACATGTAATGGCAATTTCTTTTCTTTCAGCAAAATGAATGCTTCTGTATTTTTTTATATAGAGGGAATAAAATAAATTTCTTTTATTTTTATTTTGTTTCTTGTCCAAACGATGAAT
Source organism: Nicotiana attenuata (assembly GCF_001879085.1). Lineage (NCBI taxonomy): Eukaryota > Viridiplantae > Streptophyta > Magnoliopsida > Solanales > Solanaceae > Nicotiana > Nicotiana attenuata. The sequence continues at coordinate 18,850 of NW_017670723.1, read as the reverse complement.
TGATTTTATCATTTGAAAGTTAACCAAGTACTTCAAATTCTAGTGCCGGAATGAACAGGAGACATCCTCTTCAAGAGCACAACCCTCTCGTATGAAACCCTCACAATAAAGGGTTGGTTCCGGAAGAGTTTATGCCCGGAACCCAAATGCTATCGGGGAAAAATGCACCCGAAACCCTGCATAATTCGATGCAAAAAGAATAAACTTTACGCAATGCTTAAACAAAGAATACTTTTATTTATCAAACGTGCCAAGCAGCACAAGTACAAAATACAAAAGGAAAACAACAAAGGAAAAGAAAAAGAAAGCAAAAAGCTAAACTATGTCACCACCAAAACGCGAGGGAAGAGAAACATCAGCGCCTCCTGGAGAAGTAGGCGGATCTGCCACCGGCTCAGGATCTTGGCCTTCATCGTTATTCTCTTTAAGTTCCTCCTCGGTTCATGAGAACTTAAAACCAAAACTAGAAGAGTCAGTTGTATCAGGCTGAACCGGCAGACATCCTCGAGCAGTTAACTCTAGCGCTCGAGCCTTGGCGATCTTATCGTCAATATCAATGACGTCCGTTTTGGCCTCTTCCAAGGTTTTCCTCCTCTTATGAAACATAGTGTGTGTTTTTTCGAAGATGAGGGGATCCCCTCAGTGCTGAAGTTCTGATTTAATCCTATCAACCTCGGTCAAAAGGCCATCCCACTCGGATCTCGTGGCGCTAAGGCTAAGATCAAGATCGCGGATAGTGGTTATATGAACCATATTATGTTCCATGATCTTCTTACCTGTCCTCCATCTGGGCACGCTTCTCTTCGGCAGCAGCAGCCTCTTCAGCCTTGGAATTCAAGGCTAGCTCCAAGTTATTCTCTCACTCAATGAAGGCACTCTCGCACTCGGCAGCAGCAAGCATGACATCTTGAACTTCAGACCACTTAGCCTTAACTTCTTGGAATTGAACATTTATTTGAGAAGCATCTTGACCAAGGGCCACTACCTCCTGCTCGCTAAGCTGCAGCCAGTCCTCGGGTCACTCGCTTCAGCGGCCTTCACTTCTAATACCGAGAGGCTTGTGGCGAGTTGGTCCCTCTCAGCCAACAGTTGGTCCCGCTCGGACTTAAGCCCTTTTTTATCGAGGATCAATTTCTGAAGGCCCTAAGAAACAAGGAAGTTGGCCTGCGAAGCAAAAACCAAATTTAGAAACCCTGTCATAGCAAGTCAAGAAGAAACAAGCAGTAAAGAGAAAAAGTACAATACCGCTGCTGCATTGTGCATGGCGTTATTTATCATACACCCCCCCCCCCCAAAAGAGAGTGCATTTTCTTCTTATCTTTCTATGAAGCCAGCAGCTTCAGATAATTGGCAAGTTCCACCGGCCGGGACAGCAGATGATACTCCGTGGATACCAAGAGGGAGACACTTCTCCTCCTTTGGGGATTTGTAGAAGGGAGCGATTAGTTGTGCCCCAAATTCTCGTTGTCAGGAGACTGGGGAGGAGGGACACCCTTCTCTCGGGTGTCTACGACCGGTGGGGGAGATGTAGTAGTTGTTGGTGATGAAGGTATGACCGATGTGGAAAAAGATGAAGCTGATGGTGTTGCAGGTTGAGAAGCAACTACGGTAGAGGCAGTGCTGTTTATGGGTTGCTCAGACATTAAAGGCGAAAGAGGCCCGGTACTCAGCCTCATATTATCGAAAGCAGCGATTGGGACCGGAAAAGGAGAATTAGCATTCCCACTAAGTCAAATTCTCCCGGAGCGCTCGGGCATTGTCACGACCCGAATTTCCCACCCTCGGGGGCCGTGATGGCGCCTACTAACGAGAGCTAGGCAAGCCAATTAACAACTACCTCTTTTAACGAACTCTGACAATATTAGGAACAATAAAACATTTAATAAATACGCGGAAGTCTCAATATGATTAACTGAAAGAAATGCGGAAGTTTAACAAAAATCCTCTACCCAAGACTGGTGTCACTAACTCACGAACGTCTACAGAATACTACATACAAAGTCTGAACAAAATACAATACTGTTTGCTTCGATACAAGTGATAACAAACTGTATAAAACAGAAGGGACCCCGGGCCTGCGGTCGTCAGCAAGGCTACCTCGAATGTCCCTGGGCTGAGAGCTCGTTCCCAAAATGCTACCGCTACTCGAATGCTGCTCCAACACCTGGATCTGTGCAAAAAGATGCACAGAGTGTAGCATCAGCACAACCGACCCCATGTGCTAGTAAGTGCCTAGCCTAACCCCGGCGAAGTAGTGACGAGGCTAGACCAGACTACCAAATAAACCTGTACAGATATATATATGCAAGTACAACAAAATAATAGCGGAAGTAACAATTTAAAACTGGGAGGGGAACATGCTTACGGGGTAGAGGATAAGACAGAATATCAGGAATAACAAGGGACTACATATGATTACGTCTAGCACAGAATAAGGGAAAACAAACCACTTTCACTTGTTTCAATTTCCTCTCGTTGCAGGCGTGCAAGCCGGTCCCATTCCATAATATCTCGTGGTCGGCGTGCCACACGATCCCATGACATAATATCACGTGGTAGGCGTACCACTCGATCCCATTTCATAATAACACGTGGTAGGCGTACCACTCGATCCCATTTCATAATATCTCGTGGTCGGCGTGCCACACGATCCCATGACATAATATCACGTGGTAGGCGTACCACTCGATCCCATTTCATAATAACACGTGGTAGGCGTACCACTCGATCCCTTTTCGTAATATCACGTGATAGGCGTACCACTCGATCCCATTTCATAATAACACGTGGTAGGCGTACCACTCGATCCCATTTCATAATATCTCGTGGTCGGCGTGCCACACGATCCCATTTCATAATATCTCGTGGTCGGCGTGCCACGCGATCCCATTTCTCTCAACACAATACACAAAATAATCCCGGCAAGGGAGAAAAGATGTTATAATAAACTATCCCGGCAAGGGAGATCCAGCTATAACCGAAATTATTCAATTGCTACTTAACACAATTAAATGAATACTCAGTCTCAACAATTACTGGCTCAGTGTTAAAGATTTCCAACCAAGTCCTCATAAACAACAATTAAGAATTCGATAATATAGCAAATTAGGACTCACGGTCATGCTCGACACCAGTGTATAGATACTCGTCACCATGCCTATACACCGTACTAGACAAATAGCAACTAGCAACAAAAAGACTCTACTCCTATTCCCTCAAGCCAAAGTTAGACCAAACACTTACCTCGGTCCGAGGAATAGCAATCAATCCTCAAATACCGCCTTTCCTCTACAATCCGACTCCGAAACAACGGTATCTAGTCATAATTAGTTCAATAATATCAATAAGGACTCAATGGCAACATCCCATAGCCTAGATATGAATTTTCCTAGCATTCTCCCAAAAATACCAAAATTCGACACCGGGTCCACATGGTCCAAACACGAGGCTCGGACCAAAACCCAATCACCCATAACCCCACGAGTTCAAATATATAATTTATTTCAAGATTCGACCCCAAATTGAGGTTGAATCACCCAAAATTCCCAAAAACCTAACTCTACCCAAAACCCTTAATTTCTACTTTGATTTCATGATTTAGGGCTAGGAAATTAGTAATTAGATGAAGAAATAATGAGGGAATGATGTTAAGATTACTTACCCAAAGAGTTATGGAGGAAGGAGAGCTTGAATTTCGTCTTTGGAGGGTTTAAGAGGAGAGCTCGTGTGAAAAGAATGAAGAAATCCCGTCACTGGTTCTGTTTTTTAGGCTTTAAAATAACTGGGCGAATTTACCCTACGCGATCGCGGATGTAGAGATGCGATCGCGAAGGGTTACACAGAATGGTCAACGCGATCGCGTGGGTTGTAATGCGATCGCGTAGGGGAATACTGGGGGGGTCCAAAACTTGGTCTAGGCGAACGCAAACCTACTGAACGCATTGAAGGAAATGCTAAGGCAGTGCGATCGCGTGATCAAATACGCGAACGCGAAAGAGTAAAGAGCCAAAGGAACGCGATCGCGGGCTGAAGATTGCGATCGCGTAAGAGGAAATCACTGAGCAAAAATTGCAGAATTTTCTGCTATGTTTTTCCTAAGCCAAAACATCCCGAAACACCTCTGAAAGCACTCCCGAGCCATCGGGGCTCCTAACCAAACACACACACTAACTCAATAACATCCTACGAACCTACTCGAGCGATCAAATCGCCAAAATAACATCAGAATCAATGGATCAAGCCTCAAAATCATCATTTTCATTTCAAACTTCTTAAACTTCTAACTTTAGATATTTAGGTCCGAAACACGTCAAATGACGTCCGATTTCGACCAAACTTTACAGAAAGCGCTTAACACATATTTAAGACTTGTACCGGGCGTCGGAACCAAAATACGAGCCCGATACCATAGTCTTTTAATCAATTTTCATTTCCATTTTCCTTAAGTATTTCAGAAAAACAATTTCACAGAAAAATTTATTTCTCGAGCTCTCGACCTCGGAATTCGACTCCAGGCATATGCCCGAGTCTCATATTTTTCTATGGACCCTCCGGGACCGCCAAATCACGGGTCCGGGTCCGTTTACCAAAAATGTTGACCAAAGTCAACTTTAGCAATATTAATATCAAAATTCTTCAAATTTTTCACAGAATTCACATATTTCAACATAAAAGCTTTCCGGCTATGCGCCCGGACTGCGCACGCGAATCGAGGTAAGTAAAAAAATGAGGTTTTCAAGGCCTCGGAAGCACGGAACGAATGAGGAAACAGGTGATGACCCTCTGGGTCGTCACAGGCATCGTCCTCGATTAGGGTTCTAAGCTCTTCAAACTGATCATTCTGTTGAGCTGATGAAGATCGTTGTCTCCTTTGAAGGGAAGCCTTTTCATCACTAGTTTCCCCATCATCGTTAATAACCATAATGGATGTGGCTGGCTCGGGCGCCACTTTCTTCACTTTCTTATTTTTACCCTTGGGCGAGGAAGAACACCGCCTTTTTGGTTGCCTGTTCTCTAGCTGAGGACTCCGAGAAGAAGAACCTGCAACTAAAGCAGACCCGAGGGCACATGTTCGGATGGGAGCCTCCTGCAACAACCTTGCAGTCTATGCGGGGATCGACCAAAACATCCTCCTCAGGGACGGAGACAAAACCTTGAGAGAGACGTGAATCAAACAAAAAGGTAGGGTTAACCTGTTTTCTTAGGTACAAAGATGAAATGAAGGCAAAGTCAGTTTTACGAGTCAGTTTACCATGCTTCTTGGCCCTCCATCTATATTTGGGGGCCAATTCCTTCTACCGGCTGGTTTCAGGCATAGTGATGTCCAGAATCTTCTGAACCCACCGATCCAGGCCTTCAACCCTTGGAGGTGTCCACCGAGTTGCTGAAATAATGAATGAAGAAAGGCTAACAATGACATGAAACAACCTATATATTTGGAGAAAAAGATAAGTTGTAAACTTACGTGGACGAGTCCAGGATTCGGGGAAAGGCGAAATTGTAGCCAGGATGATGTCCCTGGCGACAATGACGACAAACCGTTCCATCCACCCACCAATCGTTATCGTCATCCATGCTGGTGAGCAAAGTATGATGGCCATGCTTGCTGAAATTTAAAACTCTCCCACGAAAAATCTTGGGGAGTAGAGGTTCATCATATGAGCCAAGGTGAGGTCCTCCTTCGTTTCCTAGCACAACCGCCGCAGACAGGACACCATTCGCCACGCCGGAAGGCCCCCTTGTGCCAAATAAACATGGTACCAGTGGCACTGCTCCAAAATCACGGGGCCAAGTCCCCTGCTCAAAGAAAACGCACCCAAAGTAAAGGTGTATGTGTAAACGTACGTGAAGCCCTTCTTAGTGAAGGTTACTCGTTTCACCAGATCGGGAGTAATGATGTTTAGATCGTGGCAATCACAGTCTTCCTTTACAGCAGGAATAGTGGAAGGGCGAATAGAAGAAAGGAATGTGCAAACAGCCTAGGTGCGAGGGTTTAAAGTAGGAAACTTCTCTTCGAAGTCCTTGGTTGTGTTGAGATATTTGGGGATGATGGTACTCATCGTAGGAGGGTCGGTATGAACATCGACCTCTTTGTCTTTGCTCCTCTTTGAGCCCCCACAGAAGAAAGACCGGAGTTCTTGGAAGAGTTAGTGAAAGAAGCCATAATTAACAGAAGGTGATAAGCATTTCTTAAAGAAGGTTAAAGAAAGATGAAAGCAGAAAAGAGTTGAATGCAAAGAAGTTGAGAGAGTTTATGAAACTGTTAAGTGTAAAAGAAGAAGAAAGAGGCGTATAAGTAAAGTAATATGCGGCTAAAATCGTGGCCATGATTATCTCAAGAACCAGCAAAAATATTACTAAATCGTGGAGTAACACGTGTTCGGAGTATTTAATGCGAGGAGACGTGCGTCTTATCAAGCGTCAGAACTTTTCAAAAAGGTTCAGAAAATTTCCAGCCAAGAAAGAAATCTTCACCAACTTCCTGGTGAGATAAAGATGTGCCACCGGAAAGTAGGGGGACTATCTGTATAGCGTAAAATCGGCTCATATTAAATGCTCGAATGATAGAGTGACACGTGGGAAACGGGGGGGGGGGGGGGGGGGTAGGGGGAGGGGGCGGAGACGGAAGATGAAGCGAATGAACACCAAGACCGAGGACAACAACTTCGGTAGGCATCGGGTAGACCCCGAAGGGAACATTATCAACGAGAGAAAACAATTATTTGTCACCAGATGACATTCAATGAAGAATATTCCTCAGTATTTAATACGCATCTGTTACAGAGAATTTCGACATTCATGACCTGCCATTACATATTCATTAATGGCCCCCATTATTGTCATTTAAGAGGGGCTTGATCCTAGGACCTTGTTCCCTAGGTATAGCTATAAATAGTGATTTCAATAATCATTGTAACAAACGAAAATTCTGACAAACTTATGCTACACACTATTCCAAGCTGAATAATACTTTATTTTCTGTCTAACGTTATTCTTATTGATGCATCCGGAAGCCTTGCTCCCGGAGCCAAGCTGTCTGCTATTTTAACTCAATTTCAACGCCAAGTCTTGCATTTTATTTAATTTATTTATCATTTTGGGATCAAATTGATTCGCTTGTCTATAAAGCACGCTATAAATTCAACTGAACTAAATAATCGAACATGTCCACTCAGGCACTTGACTATATAATAATTCATACGGTGTCTTTCCATGTAGGATTGAAGACGGAGTTCGATTAATCAAGTGACAAGCCGTCAAAATACATTCCCCAAAAATCAATGGACAAGTTACCTTGAAAGCGAAAGGCTCGGGCTACAGTCAAGATATGACGATGCTTTCTTTCCACTATCCCATTCCGTTGGAATGTTCCTGTACACAGAGTTTGAAAGACAATCCCACGTTCTAGAAAATAATTTCTCGTACATGTAAACTGTGTTCCATAATTTCTCGTACCTGTAAACCCTGTTGTTATCACATGCGTCAAATATCATACAAACACTGACCCTTCACACAAAAAAAGGACAAAAAAAGAAAAACAAGAACTTATCCGAATGATGTGAAAGTACAGCAACAAGCAGAACCAAAGCTTCACAAAAATCACCTTACAATCTAAATATGGCTTCCCCAAGTTGATACTTTGCTTCTTTTCTTGTTTGTCCGGTAAGTCAAATAAAATAAATTATACTCCTCTTTAATTACACAATTAATAGAGAAGATGACTGTGCGTTTCTCTTAATCTTGGTGGGTATTCATTAATTAATTTGTTGAACTTGGATTTTTTGAGGTTTCTTTTATAAATGGAGCTTTATCTTTGTGTTTATGCGGTTTGACTAGCTATAGGACTTAATTTCAGATTACTTATAATTATATAGTTAGAAGATTTCAAACCCCCCATATATCAGTCAATTGAAGTATAATTTTTAGCTTAATTCACTCTCAGCAAGTTTTCTTCAAAAAGCTAAATTATTGAAGGGGAGCTTTGGAACAATGGTAATGTTGTCTCTGTGTGACCTATAGGTCATGGGTGCGAGCTGTGGAAGCAGCCACTAATACTCGTATTAGATTAGGTTGTCTACGTCACGCCCTTGGGTGCGGCCATTCCCCGGACCCTGCGTCAATGCGTTCTTTGTGCACCGGGCTGATAAGAATTTTGTTTGTAATTTGCAGGTTGTGTCGCATGTCATATTGTCTACAGCTTCAGTTTGGCTTTTCAGTGGGCAAGATCTATGTTCAAGTAAGATATTTAAAGAAAATAGAATAAACAGCTGTGTTCCTTTTTCTCTTTCTTTTCCTTGGAATCATGTTTGACAAATTGATATATGTCTCTTAGTCAATCCATTTGATTCCCTCTTGGCTAAATGTACCGCTAGTTGTTTTCGAAGAATAGTATGTTGTTACGACATTATGGATAACTAGAAGCTGCAACTTAAGTCCGTGATTATCGAAAGAAACATAGAGTGATACATTATGGAGTCAAGATATGCTGTTGCTTTAGTGTAGTCAACAAAATGTAGCTAGGAGGAGACGTAGTGATTGGTCTCGCGTACTTTGGTGCAACGTGATTGTATCTATTATTTGAACAAAAAGTGGAGAACTTGAATACCTCTTGCTCACTTTTTCTCCGCGGTCGAAGAATTTTTGTTTGACAGTTTGGCTTCGGCTTTAGATGGTAGTAGTTAAGAGGGTCACATGAGGGTCTTCAGTTTGATTTAGTTCTGATAGGAATTGACTAGAAGTCCCGTAAAGTTTCTGTGAGATAACTTATGAAAAGGAAGAAGACAGTAGCGCCGGGTACTTGATGTGAAAGTCCAATTTCAGATTGTTTTATGATGTAGTGAATGCGACTATTCTCTTTCAACAAGAGATTAACTGGTCAATCACTAATCAAATTGTGATCAATTAGGATTTTATTTTTAGGAGGGATCCGTAGATATAAGGGATCCAGTTATATGAAGTTATTGGAGACTTTTGCTTTATGCCCCCGGTGTCACAGTCCTTTTCCTATGAATATTTTGATGAGTTGTTGCACTAGGCGTGATGTTTTTTCTTCTAGAAAAGCAGTGAAAAGTGGAAACTAAGGCCCCGGTAGAATTGCAATGTTCTAGTGGAATGCTACTCGGGAGGACTTCTTATCTGGTGATAACTAAGCACTGTGAGCTCACGAACAACGAGCTGATCATTGTTTCTTAGATTGTCCCCTGACCAAACAGTTCTGAGCTATGTTTTAGTTTCTCAAGGCTAATGCCGCGAAACTTGTCATGCTTTTCCAATTACTAGCATTGCAGTTCATTTGGAAGGATGTTTACCAGCAAATATACTCATAGCATTTCCTTTTTGGGGAAATACACAGAAAAAGATTTCCTTTTCGAGAGGGGAACTACTTGGGCCGTATCAGGGCTTCTAATCTTTTATATTCAGCTGAGTTCAAACCTAAGTTCCCGGTTAATCATGGTATATCTGGGGATTTTGAGGAAAGGTTTTTGTTTGTTTGGGAGACCGGGGGGTTTGGGGGAGTTAAGATCTGATCCGCTATGGTTGGTTCGATCTGCCATCTCCTCTTTAAAATACTTTTTGTCTCAAGTACATTTGCAACTACTGAATGTTTAACATATTTCCAGCGAATATGAGCTCTTTGAGTGAGGTAAAAAAGAAGTAACTTTGAAAGGAGTCTGACAATTTTTACGCATCAAGAAAACAGTAACACGGCAACAACACTTAGTATACGACATGGAGTCTCTTCTGCATCCATCACCTTTGTGGTGCTTCACTAGTATGGTATATTAGTGCCTGCTACATTCTGTTGGAACTAACAAATCGTTCATCAGTTTCTTTTGATCTGCCAAAAGACGCTGAATTACCAGGACCTTTTTGTGAAATAAGAGTAATTTTTGTTCATTGTCTGCATGCTTCTGATTATGAGGATTTGGTCGGTCAACATTACTTTTAATGTACTTCAATCAATTGTTAGAGAGCATAATGACTTATTTAAAACTCCAGTTGACATGTTTTTGTTGTTTTAGACTGGAGATCAATAGTTGCCCGAGATGATTTCTATTTGAATTAATTAGCCGCGTCTATTGAATCTTCAACCTACGCGCATGAATTACTTACTGTCACTGAAGAAAAGTGTGGTTCAAAATGATGGCATCATATTGATCAAGAAAAAGAACCTTACTCTGCATTTTGGAAATAAACCGTGCCAAATTTTTACACCTAAGTATCAGCTTCTTCTCATTCTCAGGAAAAGAAAACTAATATAATAATTTGTTAAAAAAAGAATATAATAATTTGTTTATAACTCAATTGCTCATTTTTTTTGTACCACCAGTGATGATGAACCTTTGGCCTTCAAGAAAATGCACGAATTTTCTGCGACGGATGGCTTTTAAGAGATAACTGAATCCTTGGCAGGCATGATAAAGTTCATCGCAAAATGAGCCTTCCATGGGTCTTTTCTACATTCAACATCATACTCAGAGTGCAGCTCCCAACCTAATCAATCTCAAGAACAATATTGAGGAAAAATCTCGTGAAGTGACTTTGAACACGGAAGATTCAGAGGATTCTATTACCATGATTAGGTCGATGAAAGATTGTGGTGCCCCAATTGCTAATGAGATGATTAAAGATCTGAGACATTCTCTAGCTGTTGTATCGAAGAATAAGCAATTGAGAAAAGGGTTAATAAGGCCGTCCAAGTCAACTTTTCAGTTAGGGCGAACTAGTTCTTGGAGTCCTGCCACTTGGGGTCGAGTACAGTTCCACAATGGATGGTGAGAGTGGTTATCTCTCCAATATTTTCATGTCAGAGGCGGATCTAGAGTTTAAGGTTCTTATCACCAAATCCATTACACTTTCGAACTTATGGGTTGAAAATTTAATATTTGTTGAAATTTTAATAATTTTCCACACACACAAGATGTTCTTCTTCAAAAATGACACCACACTTATCGCTTCATTGTTGGGCAAAAGCAACGGCTTCGACCCATTTGGACACATAATCAACTGCGACCAAGATGCAGGTGTTTCCACAATAACTCATAAAGGGACTCAGGAAGTCAATTCCCCACACATCAAAAACGTCAATCTCTAATATGGTTTTCCACACACACACACACACACATATATGTATACACTATGTGTCAGAAGTACTAGATTTAGTTGAACCCAGTGAAATGAGCTCTATTGACTTCTGTTTCAGGTCAATGAAAGAAAAAGCTAATAGCTTCAAGTGGTCTCAACTAGAGTACAAAGAATCTGATGTAACCTATACTTATAATGCACTTTCAGTTGCAGCGGCCGGATCTTTGTTCTCAGTTTCAGAGGCGAATGATGAAGAGTTGCCATTATCAAGTCCAACTAATAATGACCTACAAGTGATGCAGGTGAATATAAGCATGCCCAATAATCAACTGCTCTCTTCATCAGAAAAGTATGAAGAAGTTATGGCTGATAAAGAAGCAAAATTGGTGGAGTGGTTGGAAGGGATTGGTAATCGTAATGCGGGTCCCGGAGAAAATAAGCTTGGTTAAATCTCAACCTGAAATATACTTCTCTCACTAGGGAGAGCTTTGATCGTATCAAATATTCATTATCTTTGTACTAAAAAAATAAATGTTATAGAGAGATTTTTATAGTAAGGGAAAAAGAAATGAAAGACTCGAGTTTGATGGTCTTGAGATTTGATCATGCTTTTCAATAAGTAAATTTAAATGTGCATAAATATTACTCCCTCTGACTAAATTTATGTAATGCAGTTAGGATTTCGAGAGTTAAAAAAATTTTTCTTTGACCAGGATTTTCACATATACTTATTAAATATTTTGAAGGGAAAAGACATAAGTACCCCCTTGAACTATGAGCGAATTTCCAACAACACATAGAGCCATCAATATGGGCTAGGCCCGTTGCGAGAGCCCAGCCTAGCCCGTGATTTAGCAGGGCTGAGCTAGAATTTTAGGAGCTCACTTAAAAACGAGGCTTTTAAGCCTGGCTCGAGTAAGCCCGTGGACTGTGAGGCTTGACTGAGGCTGGGTTGGGCTGGCCCGTGGGCCTAATAAAAATAAGTATTTTAAAATATATAAAATATAAAAAGTATATGACACAAAAAAAAAAAAAAACAAGAAGAGTATCCCAAGCTTAAAGTTTATTAAGCTCATCATATTAAAAGATAATTTTTTTTTAATTATTCTTAATATTTAACTAATTAATATTGCATACGGATTTTAAATATAGATGAAAGTGAAGATGTTAAGACAACCTCTCACAAGCAGATTCAAGTATGTTTGATGAAAATGATGTGTTGGATATCCCATAAGTGTCATGGACGTTCTCTTGAATAGTTTGTTTTGAGTTTTGACTTTTAGTGAATGAAATATAGTTTTGTCTTTTACTTTTTTAGTGTTTATTGTGATATATTGGAACAGTATAAAAAGTTATTAAGTTTTGTAAAATTTTTCCAATAAGATTTTTTTATCTTTTAAATATTTATCTTTTTTAGGTTAGAACTTAAAGAAAAAATATAAAATTATATTTTAAAAAATGATGGGCCGGCCCGTGGGGGCCCCAACCCACATAGGACTGGGGTGGGCTGACCATTATAAGGCCCATCAAAATGGTAGGCTAGCCCAACTCAGTCCGTCAATTGCTAAAGGCCACGTGGATCGGGCTGGGCTAGCCCGGCCCCGCCCATATTGACAGCTCTAACTACATACTTTATCTTTGCGGGAGTCCTATTACCACCTTGAATTATCTCAAAATGAATAAAATACCACCGTAATATTAGATAACCAGATTCATGGCAAGCAGTGAATACACGCGCTGCCACCTGTTATTTCATATTTTTTTTTATTTATTCTTATTCTTTCCCTTTTCCCTTATTTCTCACTCTATTATATTTCCTTTTGTTTTGCTTTTCTTTTTCATTCTCTTACTTTTTCTTCTCTCGTTTCGTTATTTCTTCTATTTTCAGTTTTTCTAACCTTGGTTGTCGATGCCGGTAGTGGAGCTTAAATCTCGATCCTTCTTCAATATTTCAATACTCTATTTGGTTGCGAAAAATGCTAAAAAGGTAGACAAATTAAAGAATGTTGCTGTTAGATTCTGTAAGAATAAGTATATTTATCATTAATCACCTCTTACAAGAAAAAAGAGTAAACACAGATTAGGTAGAAGATAATCCTTGAAAAAACTAAACCTTTCCCGACTGTCAATTGAGATTTGGCTTTTGTTTTGCTTTATATATGTGTAAGAAGTTTTTGTTAAGAGTGTGATTTGTGTGTATGAGAGAAAAAAAGATTAGCAGAAAAATAGAAGGAGGATGTCCGGAAAAAAGTCTCCGGTGTGCTTCCTGTTTCCGGTGGGCAGCCAAAGCGATAAGAGAAGAGAATAAAGCAAGAAAGAATAAAAGTTATAAATAATACATTTTTGATACAAGAAAAAATCTATAAAAAAAAGGTTTTATATATTTTTGCTTCTCCAACTCTCTTTTAGATGCACACAACTTTGGCCACGTAAGCATCTAATGGGTAAATAATTTTATTCTGAGATATTCAAGGGTAATAGGACCCTCCGTAAAGTTAAGTGTGTGTAGTTGGAAATATACCCTTAGTTCGGTGGCGGGGGGGCGGGGAGGGAAGGGGGGGGAGGGGGGGGGGGCAGTACTTGTGCATTTTCCCTATTTTGAATTGTTAAGTATCATCACTTACAGTACTTTTATGTCGTTTTTGTGAGCACAGGTATTTTTTCCCACTGTACGAAATACTCTATACACAAATTCAAAGGACAAATAGATTTTTTCCCTTAATTAATTTACTCATTTTAGGGATTTTTAATATTTTGCATTCTGTATTGTTGTGAAAGTTTATTTAAATTATGAAAATACCAAATATCATGCCATTGCATCTTAAGGAATTATTTTTATACTTTTTTGAATAAATAATTAATTATTTGCTCTATTAAAAATGAAAAATCACAAAATGGCCAATTCTCTATATTTTTCCTTTTACTGGATTTTTCCCTTTTAATTTAGGATTAAAGTGCTTTTAATAATTTTATAATTAATTAAGTTTAATCTCATATTTTAGATAATTTATATTTTTAAACTATTAGATTTTTAATTAACAAAAAAAGAAGAAAAGGAAAAGAAAAGAATTTTGAAAATAGAAGGGTTGGTGTATTTTCGGAATTGTGTTTCTCAAATTAGAGCCCAAACCAGTCCAAAATTCGCTCCTGCCACATCTCCAAGTCCAGACCCAAACCATTTAACCCGGTCCACCCCAGAGATCTACCAAACACAGACCCCGTTTTGCCTCAAGTTCATCACAGCCCGTTGGATTTTCATCATACCAACGGCCCCGGAACTCCATTGTGTACTAATATTTTAACTGTCCGAAGACAGACCTACACTCCCCCATCAGACCCCCCTCCCTCACTCGTCTCCTCACAATCTCTGAGACCAAACCCTAGCCGCCCTTTAATCCCTCAACCGTCTCCGCCGGAAACCACGCCTGCCGGAAATTCCGCTTCCGCCGGCGGTGATGCTCCAATCGACCCCAAAGATTAACACCAAGATTCCCCTCCCTCTCCCTCCTTCCAAATCTCCAATCCCTTTTCCCCGAATCCCCGTGACGCCTCTCGATATCTTGATTCAGAAGAAAAGCCGGCCAAAAACCCTAACTCACCCAAAAATCCCAAATTAACATCAAATGGGATCCCCGATCATATCCTCATCCTAAATCCCCAACTAATTCTCCTTCGAATCTCCCACGAATGGCTCGATTTTTTGAATCTAAGGATTCAAACCAGAAACCCTAAAATTATTCTTCTTCGTTTGTTGGTTGGGTCTCTGGTCAAATGGACTTCCAAAGCCTTCATTAATTGCTGTTCTCTCTTCGAAGAACAGTGCAATTAATGTTGGTCCAAAAGTTCCCATGTTCACTTCCGAAATTTTGGCACGCAGGAACCTTGTTCAATCCTGGGCCAATTTTTGATCGGATAAACCCCTTCCTTCTTTTCTTTTAACGTTTGATTTTGTGTTCTGTTTTTGTCCTTTCTTGCATGTTTAATCTTTTTTTTTTTAAGCAGCATGATTAGGTTGCTCTTCTTTTGTTGCCTTTTCGTGTTAGGTTGATTAAACTCAAATGAAGTTCTGTACGAATTAAAAGCAATGTTTATAAGAAGATTCGTCCTGTGGGTTTATTCCATCTCGATTTGATCTGTTATGTTCCTTTCCTCTTCTTTTGCCGTAATTTTTGATTTTTTGTTTCCTCTTTGCATGCTACATTATTTTTAGCAGGCCATGATTAGGTTTGGTTTTAGTTTCCCTTTCTCTTGATTATTGTCTTCCGTTCTACGTTGTTTCATTTTGTGATCAATTGTATGCCTGCTTCTCTTTATCTTCTTCATGTTTCCGTTGATGTCCCTAATCCAGTAAATTGATGGAAGCATGCCTAAATCTCGTTAAGTTAGATTAATGTTATAGTTTGAATTTGTTAGGAGTCTTTATCCCATCTTTGTAACTTCTGTTTGCGCTTAATTAATAAAGGTTTTGAATATCTTAAATCTAGTTTAGGTTAATTATTTGAATCATCTCTTCTCTTAGATTGATTTACGTCCAAAGGCAGTGTCATGATTCCTCTTAAGCCCATTTTTGATTTAAATTTCTGATCTTCTTCTTAGGATAGATTTTGTTTGCCTATGATGTTGAAAACAAGTAAACCTTAGGGGCCTAACACGAATACAAAGTTTAAGGTAAAAATGAAAAAAGCAGTATTTTAGAGGCGTACAAAATTGGGGTTTTACAATTAGGGCCTGAAAATAGAAATTCTAGAATAACAGCAACACCTGCCTTATCTTTAGAAAAAATACTGGTTTTGGATAAGGAAATAAGGACAGTAACAGCTGGTTGAAGAATATGTTGTACTAGGTTCAGAAATCTTTTCTTAGATGCCTTTTGTGCACTCTATAAAAGAAGACATTCACTCATTCCACACATTTGCGAGCACCAATTTACTGCACAAAATCATTATCTCGTTTCTGCTGAAAAAACAGTGGTTTAAAATTTAGAAAATACTTCCTCCTTGTTTTCCTTAAAAAGCTGAAAAGATGATGAAGTTTGAAGGTCTTTTCCAGGTTTTTCCGATTGGGCTGAAATCTCTCCCTCTTTATGGTTCTTGAGCTAAACCTGGTTTGATTTGGTTTTCATTTGCTGTTTGCTGCTGCTCAGTATCTTTTGGAAAGCAGCTCAATTGTTTCTAGTACGCTTTATTGTCTTTCTTGAATCATCTATAGGTATGTAACTACACTCTAGTTATGAGAATGAACTTGTTTGCTGCAATCTGAAGTTGTTCATGACTATGTGGTATGGTTGTATGTTTCAATAATCAAAATTAATGTGTGTTCATTTCTTCATCAGCCTCTCATATGTCTTTCTAGCATTTCAGTATGGAGAAAATATTTTAATAAGAGACACACAAAATAGACTTTACCTCATAACAGTATTTAGTTGATTATGTTTATGATGTTTTTCTTCTCCCCTTTCATCTGATTCCCCCTACTCAACATACTGTTTCAGTTTTTTCTTTTTATTTTCCTCTGGATGTTTTGGTTCCGACTGTAGTCCGTTGTTTCAGCCACCAGTATGGTCTGATCAATAGGCTTTGAAAGCTTTAATGAAGGATCCGACATGTTAAGGGAAAGAAGATGACGGTTGCTGATGGACAAAGTCATGTTCAAAAGACAGGGTGTCTATTAGTATACAAATCTGTAATAGCTTTAGTATAGATAGGTTTATCATTTTGCCATACCTGTTCAAGGAAAACAATGCGATGAGTTTAACAGCCAAGCAGAGCTCGTCACTGATGTAAAGTTGTACCCCAATACTACGAGTTTTATGTTAAATTAATAGGACTGTAAAATATTTGAATATGAACTTATGTTTCACAGGCTGGGCGCATAATGCCGCCCTAAGTTGTGTCTTTAGCTGTTTATGGTACATTTCTGAAAAATAGCTGTTCTTGAAATAATTTGTTTCCTGTTGTTAATTTTGGGGGACTCGGAATGTTGGTTTATGCTGGATAAGTTCAAAGCTGAAGCGCCTGTTTAAAGGTCACATTGGGTTGCTCTTCTGTCTGAAGATTCACTCTTTGCTTATAGGGCCCAATTTCAGGCCCAAATGTTTCGTGAGCCTAAGTCTCATTTCCTCAAGCTTAATGAATTTTTCTTGTTTAGGGTGGGCTGGATTGGTTTTTAGGTAAGCCGTTGTCTTAATTTCTTATTGTATGTTTCGTCATGAATAAGTAGTTATACATTTTGGAGGTCTAGCCATGATAGCTTATTGAACTGCAAACAGTAGTATCATGAAATAGTCTTTAAATTTATGGTTATAAAATTTCGAACTCTTAATCTGGGCAAAGAAGCTCATTGTAGTTCTTGATTTCACGGCATACCAAGGATTAAAAAATGCAACGAAGTAGACAGGCCAGCCTGTGTCAACCACAATCGGCGTTTGTTTAAAATCCAAGCCCAACGTGGTGCTGTTTCGCCGATCAGCGCCTACACGGTCCCAAGATTTCTTATTTCTGGGCCATTCCATGAGCCCCATTTCAGCTCAAAGCTTGACTCATAGCTGGGCCGTGTCTGGCCCATTCCGTTTTAGCCCTCCCCCAAAAAATATTCTTTAGACTTGTTTCTTCATGATTTGTTAGTTTTTGTTGACATTAACCCCAAAGTAGGAATGTTACTAGTTGACCTTAACAGATAATTAATTTTCCTTATAAGAGGAAATCACTCGGATACGCCATGGCTAATTTAAAACCCCAAAATACGATGGCCCTTCATTAGTTTCATAATTCGTAGCACTAACGAATAATCAAAGTCCTCGTAGTTTTGCATTAGGCTCGATTTAAGCTAGTATATGTGATTATGTATACGTTCGCGTAACCCATAATTACAAATTTAATTCTTAAAAGACCTCGAGGGATGCCGTTTGCGCAACCTCAACCAAACTTTCTTAATAAATCAACAAAAAGCGTCTAAATCGTGGACACGTTCGCGTGATGCCAATGGATTTTGACGGCTAAAAGAAACAGAGGTATACGTACCTACTCCAATTCTTTACATTATGAATGTTCTCAAGTATTTAAAAGCGGTAAAAAAGATAATTGCACCATAGGTCAATTAAAATGAGTAGTTAAACAATTACAGCCAAATATTTAAATTGCTAAACGCACCAGTGCAGAACCACGGAAATCCGGAATGCCTAGACACCTTCTCCCGGGATTAACAGAAATTCCCTTTATCTCTAGAATTTCTGGTCGAGCCTTTAAAAACTCAAAACTTCCTCGATTTGAGGATTTAAAACTAAACCTGGTGATGAACATTGGGACACCATAATTTATTCCACAGTCGCGACTCTCTGAAATAAATCAAACTGAATCCCATTTCGAATAATGTCATTTTATTGGAAAAAAAACTCCGCCCTCCAATACCCCTCTCGGGTGGTTAAAAAAGAGGCTGTGACAGCTCTGGCGACCTGCTGGGGAACCGAACCCAGATCTCTGTTCAGGGTTCAAGAAGGCGACTCTGTTAAGTGATGATTTCTTATTTGCTTTATTGTAATATTACTGCTAGTTTGTGGCTTAATGTGCTAATTGTCATTTACCGCTTTGATATTACTGGGTGAAACTGTATAAAGTTTCTCGCCTCCCTTCTGAGTCTTCTGGAAAATGGTGCACACATCCGCGTGGCCCGCTTTTTCTGTAGAAATATATACCAAATAAGACGGGCTGGGCAAGCAACAACCCGAGGCAGACTTTTGTGCTCTCCCGGTACGTTATCTCTCTTCATT
>NW_017670722.1:474408-480583 GCF_001879085.1 Nicotiana attenuata | reverse complement strand
GTCGAAAACCTCTTTAATCCTCGTCAAAAAGCTCTCAAGGTTGTTCAAAAATGGTGGAAATGGACTAAGCTTCGCGGATGAAATAATATAAAAACCCTTCTGCCCAGGTGCCAATTCCTTTTACGCGAACGCGAAAGCCTTCTCGCGTTCGCGATGCCCAAAAATATCACTAACCAAATTAACCCTTCGCGAACGCGGTGTCCATCCCGCGAACGCGAGGCTTCAGCGGGCTCCACTACGCGAACGCGTCCCATTGACTGCGAACGCGATGCACAGGTTGCTCCTCCTACGCGAACGCGGACCCCATGGTCGCGAACGCGATGAATAAACTCGGCAGGACCCCAGGCCCCTTCTACGCGAACGCGAAGCCATACTCGCGAACGCGATGGTCCAGAAAATAGCCTTCCGCGAACGCGAAGGCAAAATTTGGCCTGCACAGCTGCTGCATATTTTTGCTGCAATTCCAAGTTCAAATCTTCCCGTTTAGCCATCCGAAATCACCCCAAGGCCCCCTGGACCTTAACCAAAAGCTCAAACATGATCCAACACCTTATTCAAACTTGCTCGAATCATCAAAACACCACAAATAACACCTAAACCATGAAATTACATCAAATTCAAGCCTAAGTTCATCCAAATCTTCCGAAACTCGCATTCGATCAAAAACCCAACCAAAACACCTCCGAATGATCTGAAATTTTGCACACACATCCAAAATCACCTAACGAAGCTACAACAACCCTAGGAATCCCATTCCGACCCTCAGATCAAAATCTCACCTAACAACCGAAATTCGCCAAAATACTAACTTCGCTAATTCAAGCCTAATTCTACACCGGACCTCCAAAATCAATTCCGATCACACTCCTAAGTCACAAATCATCCCCCGAAGCTAACCAAATCACCGAAAATCACATCCGAGCCCTCTAACTCACAAGTCAACATCCGGTTGACTTTTTCCAAAACAAACCTTCCTTAAGGAGACTATGTGTCTCATTTCCATCCCAAAACCAATCCAAATCGACTCGTTCACTCAAGAATCTTATAATAAAACATGAGGAAGCAGAAAATGGGGAAAACGGGGCTGTAACTCACGTGACAACGGGCCGGGTCGTCACATCCTCCCCAACTAAAACAAACGCTCGTCCTCGAGCGGGTCAAGAAACATACCTGAAGTCTCAAACAGCTGAGAATATCTGCTCCGCATCTCTCGCTCGATCTCCCAAGTAGCCTCCTCCACGGGCCGACCTCTCCACCGCACCATTACTGAAGCTATATCCTTTGATCTCAACTTTCAAACCTGACGACCCAAAATAGCCACTGGCTCCACATCATAGGTCAAATCATTATCCAACTGAACAATGCTGAAATCCAATACATGAGACGGGTCCCCAACATACTTCCGGAGCATAGAAACATGAAATACCGGATGCACGCCTGACAAGCTGGGTGGCAAGGCAAGCTCATAAGCCACCTCCCCAATCCTCCTAAGTACCTCAAAAGGTCCAATAAATGGCGGACTCAGCTTCCCTTTCTTCCCAAACCGCATAACACCCTTCATGGGTGAAACCTTCAGCCAGACCTTCTCACCAACCATATAAGACACATCTCGAACCTTCCGGTCCGCATAACTCTTCTGACACGACTGTGCTGTACGAAGCCTCTCTTGAATCAGCTTCACCTTCTGCAAGGCATCCTGAACCATCTCTGTCCCCAATAACCTAGCCTCGCCGGGCTCGAACCAACCAACACGCGATCTACACCGCCTCCCATACAACGGCTTATACGGAGCCATCTGAATGCTCGATCGATAACTGTTGTTGTAGGCAAACTCTGCAAGCGGCAAAAACTCATCCCAAGAACCTCCAAAATCAATAACACAGGCACGCAACATGTCCTCCAATATTTGAATAGTACGCTCGGACTGCCCGTCCGTCTGAGGATGAAATGCTGTGCTCAACTCCACCTGTGTACCCAACTCCCGCTGAAAAGTCCTCCAGAACTGAGAAGTGAACTGAGTACCCCTATCTGAGATAATAGACACTGGAACGCCATGCAATCGGACAATCTCCCGAATAAAGATCCCCGCCAGCCGCTCCAAAGAATAGGTAGTACATACCGGAATGAAGTGCGCGGACTTGGTCAGCCGATCCACAATCACCCAAATCAAATCAAACTTCTTCAAAGTCCGAGGGAGACCACTCACAAAATCTATAGTAATACTCTCCGATTTCAACTCTGGAATAATCATCTGCTGAAGTACACCACCCGGTCTCTGATGCTCATATTTTACCTGCTGACAGTTGAGACACCGAGCCACAAACCCCACAATATCCTTCTTCATCCTCCTCCACCAATAATGCTGCCTCAAATCCTGATACATCTTCGCGGCAGCCAGATGAATGGAATACCACGAGCTGTGGGCCTCCTCCAATATCAACTCCCGAAGCCCATCCACATTGGGCACACAAATCCGGCCCTGCATCCTCAACACGCCATCATCACCAATGGTCACATCCCTGGCATCATCATGCTGAACCCTGTCCTTAAGGACAAGCAAATGCGGATCATCAAACTAGCGCTCTCTGATGCGATCATACAAGGAAGACCGAGAAACAACACAAGCCAACACCCGACTAGGCTCAGAAATATCTAACCTCACCATCCGATTGGCCAAAGCCCGGACATCAACTGCAAAAGGCCTCTCCCCAACTAGAATATACGCCAAACTCCCCATACTAACCGCCTTTCGGCTCAAAGCATCGGCCACTACATTGGCCTTCCCTGGGTGATACAGAATGGTAATATCATAATCCTTAAGTAACTCTAGCCACCTCCGCTGCCTCAAATTAAGATCTTTCTGCTTGAATAGATGCTGAAGACTGCGATGATCGGTGAATACCTCACAAGATACACCATACAAGTAGTGCCTCCAAATCTTCAAAGCATGAACTATAGCAGCCAACTCCAAATCATGTACAGGGTAGTTCTTCTCGTGGGGCTTCAACTGGCGAGAAGCATAAGCAATAACTCTACCCTCCTGCATCAATACACATCCGATCCCAACTCTCGAGGCATCACAATATACAGTGTAAGAACCTGAAGCTGATGGCAAAACCAACACTGGAGCCGTGGTCAAAGCTATCTTGAGCTTCTGAAAGCTCTCCTCGCACTCGTCCGACCATACAAATGGAGCACCCTTCTGAGTCAACTTGGTCAAGGGCGATGCAATAGAGGAAAATCCCTGAACAAACCGGCGATAATAACCTGCCAACCCAAGGAAACTACGAATCTCTGTGGCTGAGGTCGGTCTAGGCCAACTCTACACCGCCTCTATCTTCTTCGGGTCGACCTGAATACCCTCGCTGGACACCACGTTCCCCAAGAAAGCTACTGAGCTGAGCCAAAACTCACACTTGGAGAACTTTGTATAAAGCTTCTCCTCCCTCAATCTCTACAATACAACTCGCAAATGCTGCGCGTGCTCCTCCTGGCTACGCGAGTACACCAGAATATCATCAATAAAAACGATAACAAATGAATCTAGATATGGCCGAAATACACTGTTCATCAGATGCATGAACGCTATCGGGGCATTAGTCAGCCCAAAGGACACAACAAGAAACTCATAGTGCCCATATCTAGTCCTGAAAGCAATCTTCATAATATCTGCATCCCTAATCTTCAACTGGTGATAGCCTGAACGGAGATCAATCTTGGAGAATACCCTCGCCCCCTGAAGCTGGTCAAATAAATCATCAATGCGAGGCAGGGGATACTTGTTCTTCACTGTTACTTTGTTCAATTGCCTGTAGTCAATGCACATTCTCATTGTGCCATCTTTCTTTTTCACAAATAGAACCGGTGCACCCCACGGTGACACACTCGGCCGAATGAACCCCTTATCTAGGAGTTCCTGAAGCTGATCCTTCAATTCTTTCAACTCCGCTGGTGCCATACGATACAGAGGAATGGAAATGGGCTGAGTGCCCGGCACCAGGTCAATACCAAAATCAACGTCCCTGTCCGGTGGCATGCCCGACAGGTCTGCAGGAAACACATCGGGAAACTCCCTCACAACTGGGACCGAATCAATGCTAGGAGTCTCAGCTCCAACATCCCTCACAAAAGCCAAATATGATAGACAACCTTTCCCAGCCATACGCTGGGCCTTTAGGAAAGAAATCACCCTGCTAGGCACATAGTCAGTCACACCACGCCACTCGATCCTCGGAACACCCGGTATAGCCAGAGTGACTGTCTTAGCATGACAGTCCAGAATAGCATGACATGGAGATAACCAGTCCAGGCCCAAAATAACATCAAAATCTACCATGCTCAATAGCAATAGATCAACTCGGGTCTCCAGACCCCCAATAGTCACCAAACACGACCGATATACATGGTCTACAACAATAGTATCGCCCACCGGGGTAGATACGTAAATAGGTAAAGCAAGACACCCTCGGGTCGTACCCAAATGATGAGCAAAATATGAGGACACATAAGAATAGGTGGAACCGGGATCAAATAAGACTGAGGCATCCCTATGCAGACTAAAATAATACATGTAATGACGGCATCTGAAGCAATGGCATCTGTCCTGCCCTGAAGAGCATAAAAGTGACCTGACCACCTCCCGATCGACCTGCGACCCTGCGGCGACCCCTGGCTGCCTGACCGTCACCCCTAGCTGGCGGGGCGGGTGCTGAAGAAACTGGACCAGAAGATGAGGGCTGACCCCTCTGCTGAGATGAGCTAGCAGCTCGACGAGGACACTGCCTCCACATATGCCCAAACTCTCCGCACTCATAATAACTATCGGGTGCTGGAGAATGGGACTGAAGGGAACCCCGCGCACCAGAGTGACTAGCTGACGCACTCGGCCTAGAAGAACCCTGAACAGATGGAGCTCGAGATGAACCCTGTGCTGGAAGAGCGCTAAGAGATGGCTGACTCTGCTGAAAACCCTGATGACCACGACCTGAAGATGCCCCACGATACTCGGAACGGGCCGACTGAGGAGGCCTGAAAGAACGACCCCTACCCTGCTG
The DNA here is from genome assembly GCF_001879085.1 of Nicotiana attenuata. Lineage (NCBI taxonomy): Eukaryota > Viridiplantae > Streptophyta > Magnoliopsida > Solanales > Solanaceae > Nicotiana > Nicotiana attenuata. The sequence continues at coordinate 475,529 of NW_017670722.1, read as the reverse complement.
GAACTGGCCCCTAGACGGAGCACCACTGAAACTGCCAGAACCTCGAGGCCTCTTGGCCTCCCTCTCCTCTCTATCCTGACGGCGAGCCGTCTCAATATCACGAGCAATATCAACTGCATCCTCAAAGGAAATACCCAGAACTCTCTCTCGAGTCATCAGAACACAAAGGTGATAGTTAAGCCATCCACAAACCTCTTGATCCTCTCCCCATCGGTCGGAACTATTCAGGAGGCATGACGAGCCAACTCAGAAAATCTCGCCTCATACTGGGTCACAGTCATATCTCCCTGTCGAAGCCACTCGAACTGCCTACGCAGCTCCTCTATCTAAGACCGCGGTACCCACTTCTCCAGAAAGAGAATGGAGAACTCCTGCCATGTCAAAGGCGCTGCACCTGCCGGCCTACGCCGCTCATACGCCTCCCACCAAGTGAGGGCAGCCCCAGTGAACTGAAATGCGGTGAATGCTACTCCACTTGACTCCAAAATCCCTGCCGTCCGAAGCATACGCTGACACTTGTCGAGAAAACCCTGGGCATCCTCGCCCTGAGCACCCCTGAAAGTAGGAGGCTGGAGCCTACTAAACCTCTCAAGACGACGCCGCTCATCGTCTGGCATAGCTGGAACCACAAAGTCCTGAACTGGTGCAACCGGCTGAGCTGGAGCTGCTCGCGGTGTCTGCAATCCCTGCACTACCTGCTCGGGTGTGCGAGCAGCGGGGGTCTGATTGCCTCTCCCGGCCTGAGAAGTAGCTGCTGCGGTAGAGGCTGAAACTGCCTGAGCCAGGCCAGTGCAAACTAATAATATCTGAGCCAAGGCTTCCTGAAGGCCCGGAATCACAATGGGCACCGCCGGTGCCTAAACAGGTGTTGCTGGAATGTCTGCAGCTGGAGCCTGATCCTGAGCCGGGGCAACTGGTGGAGCAACAGGTGCTGCCCTCGCGGCTCTGCCTCTACCACGACCGCGTCCGCGGCCTCTGGTGCCCTCAGTGGGTGGTACTGGTGGTCGTCCGTCTCGTCCTGTAGCGCGAGTCCTCGCCTTCTGCGAAAGAATAGAACACAGAAGTTTAGTTCTCGGATCAACAAAGTCGCACGACAAGAGTTTCAAGAATATGAAGTTTTT
>NW_017670722.1:394161-467847 GCF_001879085.1 Nicotiana attenuata | reverse complement strand
ATTTCCATTCCCCCGTATCGGATGGCACCAGCAGAGTTGAAAGAATTGAAAGATCAGCTTTAGGAACTCCTAGATAAGGGGTTCATTCGGCCTAGTGTGTCACCGTGGGGTGCACCGGTTCTATTTGTGAAGAAGAAAGATGGCACAATGAGAATGTGCATTGACTACAGGCAATTGAACAAAGTAACAGTGAAGAACAAGTATCCCCTGCCTCGCATTGATGATTTATTTGACCAGCTTCAGGGGGCGAGGGTATTCTCCAAGATTGATCTCCGTTCAGGCTATCACCAGTTGAAGATCAGGGATTCGGATATTATGAAGACTGCTTTCAGGACTAGATATGGGCACTACGAGTTTCTTGTTATGTCCTTTGGGCTGACCAATGCCCCAGCAGCGTTCATGCACTTGATGAACAGTGTTTTTCGACCGTATCTGGATTCGTTCATGATTGTTTTTATTGATGATATTCTGGTGTACTCGCGTAGGCAAGAGGAGCACGCGCAGCATTTGCGGGTTGTGTTGCAGAGATTGAGGGAGGAGAAGTTTTACGCAAAGTTCTCCAAGTGTGAGCTTTGGCTCAGCTCAGTAGCTTTCTTGGGGCACGTGGTGTCCAGCGAGGGTATTCAGGTCGACCCGAAGAAGATAGAGGCGGTGCAGAGTTGGCCTAGACTGACCTCAGCCACAGAAATTCGTAGTTTCTTGGGTTGGCAGACTATTATCGCCGGTTTGTTCAGGGATTTTCCTCTATTGCATCGCCCTTGAACAAGTTGACTCAGAAGGGTGCTCCATTTGTATGGTCGGACGAGTGTGAGGAGAGCTTTTAGAAGCTCAAGATAGCTTTGACCACCGCCCCAGTGTTGATTTTGCCATCAGCTTTAGGTTCTTACACCGTATATTGTGATGCTTCGAGGGTTGGGATTGGATGTGTGTTGATGCAGGGGGGGTAGAGTTATTGCATATGCTTCTCGCCAGTTGAAGCCCCACGAGAAGAACTACCATGTTCATGATTTAGAGTTGGCTGCCATAGTTCATGCTTTGAAGATTTGGAGGTACTACTTGTTTGGTGTATCTTGTGAGGTATTTACCGATCATCGCAGTCTTCAGCATCTATTCAAGCAAAAGGATCTTAATTTGAGGCTGCGGAGGTGGCTAGAGTTACTCAAGGATTATGATATTACCATCCTGTATCACCCAGGGAAGGCCAATGTAGTGGCCAATGCTTTGAGCCGAAAGGCGGTTAGTATGGGGAGTTTGGCGTACATTCTAGTTGGGGAGAGGCCTTTTGCAGTTGATGTCCGGGCTTTGGCCAATCGGATGGTGAGGTTAGATATTTCTGAGCCTAGTCGGGTGTTGGCTTGTGTTATTTCTCGGTCTTCCTTGTATGACCGCATCAGAGAGCGCCAGTATGATGATCCGCATTTGCTTGTCCTTAAGGACAGGGTTCAGCATGATGATGCCAGGGATGTGACCATTGATAGTGATGGCGTGTTGAGGATGCAGAGCCGGATTTGCGTGCCCAATGTGGATGGGCTTCGGGATTTGATATTGGAGGAGGCCCACAGCTCGTGGTATTCCATCCATCTAGGTGCCGCGAAGATGTATCAGGATTTGAGGCAGCACTACTGGTGGAGGAGGATGAAGAAGGATATAGTGGGGTTTGTAGCTTGGTGTCTCAACTGTCAGCAGGTTAAGTACGAGCATCAGAGGCTGGGCGGTGTACTTCAGCGGATGATTAACCCGAGTGGAAGTGGGAGAGGATTACTATGGATTTTGTGAGTGGTCTCCCTCGGACTTTGAAGAAGTTCGATTCGATTTGGGTGATTGTGGATCGGCTGACCAAGTCCGCGCACTTCATTCCAGTATGTACTACTTATTCTTCGGAGCGGCTGGCAGGGATCTTTATCCGGGAGATTGTCCGATTGCATGGGGTTCCAGTATCTATTATCTCAGATAGGGGTACTCAGTTCACTTCTCAATTCTGGAAGACCTTTCAGCGAGAGTTGGGTACACAGGTGGAGTTGAGCACAGCGTTTCATCCTCAGACGGACGGACAGTCCGAGCGTACATGTAGCGTGCCTGTGTTATTGACTTTGGAGGTTCTTGGGATGGGTTTTTGCCGCTTGCAGAGTTTGCCTACAACAGCAGTTATCAATCGAGCATTCAGATTGCCCCGTATGAGGCGTTGTATGGGAGGAGGTGTAGATCTCCTATTGGTTAGTTCGAGCCTGGTGAGGCTAGGCTATTGGGGACAGAGATGGTTCAGAATGCCTTAGAGAAGGTGAAGTTGATTTAGGAGAGGCTTCGTACAGCACAGTCGTGTCAGAAGAGTTATGCGGACCGGAAGGTTCGAGATGTGTCTTACATGGTTGGTGAGAAGGTTTTGCTGAAGGTTTTGCCCATGAAGGGTGTCATGCGGTTTGGAAAGAAGGGAAGCTGAGTCCGCGGTTTATTGGACCTTTTGAGGTACTTAGGAGGATTGGGGAGGTGGCCTATGAGCTTGCCTTGCCACCCAGCTTGTCGAGCGTGCATCCGGTATTCCATGTATCTATGCTTCGGAAGTATGTTGGGGACCCGTCTCATGTATTGGATTTCAGCACGGTTCAGTTGGATGATGATTTGACCTATGATGTGGAGCCAGTGGCTATTTTGGGTTGTCAGGTTCAAAAGTTGAGATCAAAGGATATAGCTTCAGTGAAAGTAGAGTGGAGAGGTCGGCCCGTGGGGGAGGCTACTTAGGAGACCGAGCGGGAGATGCGGAGCAGATATCCTCACCTATTTATGGCTCCAGGTATGTTTCTTGACCCGCTCGAGGACGAGCGTTTGTTTTAGTTGGGGAGGATGTGACGACCTGGCCCGTCGTCACGGGTGTTATAGCCCCGTTTCCCCCATATTTTGTTTCCTTATGCTTCATTATCAGTATTTGATGTGTTAGATTTGATTTGGATTGGTTCTAGAAGGAAATGAGACACTCAGTCTCTTTAAGGAAGGATTGTTTTGAAAAAGTCAACCGGACGTTGACTTGTGAGTTAGAGGGCTCGGATGTGATTTCCGGTGATTCGGTTAGCTTCGGGGGATGATTTGTGACTTAGGAGTGTGATCGGAATTTATTTTGGAGGTCCGGTGTAGAATTAGGCTTGAATTGGCGAAGTTAGTATTTTGGCGAATTCCGGTTGATAGGTGAGATTTTGATCCGAGAGTCGGAATGGAATTCCGAGAGTTGATGTAGCTTCGTTAGGTGATTTAGGATATGTGTGCAAAATTTGAGGTCATTCGGACGTGGTTTGGTCGGGTTTTTGATCGAAAGTGTATTTCGGAAGTTTTTAGAGAATTAGGCTTGAATTCGATGAGTTTTGGGTAATTTGATGTTGTTTGAGGTGCTTTGATGATTGGATCGAGGTTGAATAAGGTTTTAGGAAGTGTTGGTACAATTGGTTTGAAGTCCCGGGAATTCGAGTGAGTTCCGGGTATGTTCCGGGATGTTTTAGGCCAAAAAAATCATAGCTGTAGCAGGTCCAGAAGGGTTGCAGGCCTCGGAACTCGCCCACGCTGTCCGCACAAAAAGAAGTGCGCCCGCGGTGAGTGCTGTGCGGACCGCACAAAAGCGGACGCGGACGCGATAGGCGCCGCGCGGACCGCACAAAAAAGGGCGCGGCCGCGGTGAAGAACCTGCCCACTGGTCCTACTTCGGAAGCTCATATCTTTTGATCTACGAGGAATTTTTAGTTGGTTCAGAAACAAAAGTTGTAGCCCTTCGTGTCTAGTTTCCAGAAAGGTAAAGATATTGCAATTTGGATATCTGTAGCGAAAGTTATGACAAAAATACTGAAGACTACCACTGCAGTCAAAGTTGGCGCGGCCGCGTTCGTCTTAGCGCGGACCGCGGTCATTTTTGCGCGGCCGCGGAGGTGAAAATTTGGGGCTACTCTATAAATACGAGGTTTTGGGTTTTTTTTTTGATGTTTTGACCTAGAGAGCTCGGATTTTTGTGATTTTTCGAAGGTTTTTCAAGAAACTCATCAGGGTAAGTGATTCTAACTCACATTTGGCTAAAGTACATGAATCTGTCATTGAATTCATCATTTATTTCATGATTTGGGATGGAATTTGGGGAGAAAATTGGTGAAATCTTCCAAAATATAAAATGATGATTTGAATGACCAAATGGTATCGGAATTGGATAGTTTTGATATGTATAGACTCGTGGCGAGATGAGGAATCCATTGACGTGAATTTTATAATTTTTCGAGAAGTGGGCCCGGGGCTCGGGTTTTGCCAACTTCGTGATTTTTGATATTTTTCGAGTCTTTTCGATTGGGTTGTATCCCCTTAGCCTATTGTAATGTATTCCTTATGGTTTTGGGCAGATTCGACGCTCGAGGAGGTTGATTTGCGAGACAAGGGCATAGCGAGCTAGGATTTCGGCCTGCTTGAGGTGAGTAATGGTTATAAATGATGTTCTGAGGGTTTGAAACCCCGGATTCGCACAACGTGATGCTATGTTAAGATGAGACACACGCTGCATGATGAACGTGGGGTCTGATATTGTTGGGGATTCGGACCTGGTCCATCCCGATTGATGATTTTACCATATTTTAGACTGAGATTTACTTAATATCATTGTATTCTGGGCTAGTTGCCATGTTTGGGGCCTTGTGCCGATCTGTAGAACCCTTAGGGGTAGTTGTACTGGTTGACCTCACTTTACTCGTTAAAAATCATACCCTCAGTCATGTTCTTAACTGATAAACATAATATGAACCGACTTTCGAAATTGGTAACTCCTAATGAGAATAACTTGTGGGTTGGGAACCCTGTTTTAGCTGAGTGTGCCCGAGAGGCCATGTCTATAGTGACTGAGAGGGGTCGAGGACCCTATAGTGAGGGTATTTGATATATATCAGATCGAGCTGCACGTCGCAGCAGTATATATATTATATAGATCGGACTGCGCGCCGCAGTAGTATATAATATGGATCGGACTGCACGCCGCAGTAGTATATTATATGGATCGGACTGCACGCCGCAGTAGCATACTATATGGATCGGACTGCACGCCGCAGTGATATAGCGCTTGGGCTGTAGGAGCCCCTCCGGAGTCTGCACACCCCCAGTGAGCGCAGTCGACTATTATTATTGGATCGGGTTGCACGCTGCAGCAGTATATGTATATATATATGTGGATCGGGCTGCACGCCGCAGCAGTATTCAGTACGGATCGGGCTGCACGCCGCAGCGGTATAATCATACTATCGGTTATTGTCAGAAGTAAAAGAGTTGAGAACCGGTTTAAGAGGTGTTTACCTGACTTCTTCATTTACCTGCTATTTGATGTACTTACTGTTTTATGTAGAACTGCGTAGTGTTATTACGAGTTTTCTTCCCGTCAGTCATTATTTATTGCTATTACTCACTGAGTCGGAGTACTCACTTTACTCCCTGCACCATGTGTGCAGATACAGGTATCCCGGAGGCATAGTTGAGCTTTCAGCTGCTATTCAGATTTCACCGGAGTCATCGAGGTAGCTGCACGGCGTTCGCAGACTCGATTTCTTCCTCTATCCTCTTTACTTTCAGCACTTTAGACTATCTTTTGTATAGGTTGTTCCTCAGACTTGTGTAGAGGCTCTTGACTCGTGACACCAGATCGGTGGGATTTGTATTGATATTTTTTTTTCTTAGTTTCCACACTGTTATTATCTATTATTGCAGAGTTACACTGATGTTAATCGTCATTAAATCTTGTTAATTGGGTATAAACTTTATAAAAGGGATTGTGAGTGTCGGAATGGTCGGGCTTGCCTAGCATTGTGTTGGGCGCCATCACGATCGGGATTGGGGTTGTGACAGCAATCGGGATTCATAAAGATTTAATGCTTTTGTTAGATCAACACAAGGCCATTGCAAATGGAATTGCAAAGGTTTTCCCTGAGTGCTACCACGGTATTTGCATATCATTTAGAAAAGAATCGTGATGGCGTGCAATGAATTGCCACTTTTAACAATGATGAATTTCATACAAGAAAAATTGCAAAGCTGGTTTTATGAAAGAAGGACAACTGCACAAGGAATATTCCGCGAGTTATCAAATTGGGCAGAAGCAACATTGGAAGAAAAAATTAAACCAGCTTTTATATTTAGAGTATTGCCCATTGATCGACTCAAATTCAATGTCAAAGAAGGGGGTATGGAATTCATTGTTGATCTAGACAAAAGAACATGTGATTGTTCTGAATTTCAGCTAGATGAGATACCCTGTGAACATGCAATTGCTGCAATTGAAAGTATATATCAGAAGAAATCAGCCTTTTGCTCGACCTATTATTCAAGGGACTTTTGGTTGAAAACATATGAAGGGCAAGTAAATTCTGTAGGTGATTCAACAACATGGGTTATACCAGACACTATTAAATCAGTAATCACTAAGCCTCCAGATGCAAAAGTAATGCTAGGAAGAAGACAGAAGAATCGACATGTTTCCGGTACAGAATTCAAGAAGGAAACAAGATATGGTCGTTGCAAAAGATATGGGCATAACAGAACAAATTGCAAATTCTGCTGTAGTTCATCCTTATGCAAGAAAATACAGGAAAAAAATGATTGATTATATACAATAAGGATGCATTGGCTCATGTGAAAAAGTGATTGTAATCCCGAATAATTTGTTCGGTATTCTGCATTGTATATATTCAGTAAAAATTATGAGAGATTATACTTTCAAGTGATATATCTCCAGAATAATATGCAGGAAACAAACTTTTAAATTATTAATTCGAGCAAATTATACTATATACAAATTTTCCACTGTCTTACCCATCTCCATTATAATATACTGGCCTATATAGCTTAATAACTAGCTTTTCCAGCATAATTTACAGGAAGTAACTAAAATAATAACTCCAACAAGAGTTGCATCAGCAAACTTAGGGTAAAAGATCTTTATTGTGGACATCCAGTATAAAATACTGCACATTATATTTTCACATTATATATCTCCAGCAAAATATACTGGCCTATATAGCTTAATAACTAGCTTTTCCAGCATAATTTACAGGAAGCAACTAAAATAAGAACTCCAACAAGAGTTGCATGAGCAAACTTAGGGTAAAAAATCTGCATTGTGCACATCCAGTATAAAATACTGGAGTTTATAGTTTCACAATATGTACCTCCAGTAAAATATACAGGAAATAAAATTTTAAATTATTTAATTCCAGTAAGTTGTTCTAGATACCAATTTTGCACTATTTTACACTTCTCTCCAGTATAATATACTGGGTCATATAGCTTCCAGTAGTATATGCAGGATTGTTTGATTTTTTGACATATCTAACCGAAAAAATTTAGTCATTATTCAATTATTTCTTGAATTTCAAGAGGAAGTTTTCGACTGTTTCACACATCTCCATTATAATATACTAGCGTATATACCTTAATAAGTAACTTTTCCAGCATAATTTACAGGAAATAAGGAAAATAAGAACTCCAACAAGAGTTGCATCAGTTAAAATTATTAAATCTAACATATTATACTTAAAAACACACCATCGAAAATATAATTTTTCATCCTTACAACTTTATTTCAATTAATAAATTCGTCAAACTTAGGGTAAAAAATATGGATTGTGCACATCCAGCAAAATATACAGGAAACAAAGTTTTAAATTATTTAATTTCAGTAGTTGTTCCAGTACTATATGCGGGATTATTTTATTTTTTCACATATCTAATCATAAAAGTTTGGTCATTATTCACTTATTTCATGAATTTGAAGAGGAATAATTATTAAAAGTAAGGCAGATAAAGATTTAAACAAAAAGATATTATATTAATTGCCAACTTACATATAATTCCATAAAACCTAGTTCTAGATACTTCCAGTATAACCTACTGGAGTTTAAAGGATTATACACCAAAAAAGAACATAACTTAAAAAACTAATCATCCATATCGTCAGAGTCATAGGAACTATTTCCTCCCGACCCACCACAGCACCCATCTCGTGCAAGCCTCTCCAGCCTATCCAGCTTGTCCTTGATTCTTCTTAAATCTCTTTCATATTTCACTATGAACTCATCAAACTTCATCTCAATTGCTTCTATAATATCTTCTTTCATTTGATCAACTATGGTTTTGATCACGGCATCCATTTTTCGTTATTTTTTCTGTTTTGTGTATTAAAACTAGATGCATTTGAGTGAATAAATTGAGAAAAGATAGCCTAGTCATATAGCGGAAAAAAATTGCTACAGTGTATATGAAAAGACAGAAGGCAAATTGAACGTTAGGGGTAAAGATAAAGATTAATGAATCACAATTTAATAAAAAGAGTGAAAATATAATTATTACTATAACACAACTGCCAATGTAAAATATAAATTAATTTTAATGTTTGAAAATGCATCACAGACTACACCTAATAAAGTAATGCAATGTAGACGAAATAATAAAATATTATAGGAAACTATAATAGATTTACTTGCATGTAACGTCATAAAAATAGTTATTAAACCATAAAATACAAAGCAATGTGTATAATATTCCAGCAATTTATTTTGGATAAAAAATTTCCTTGTTTTTCACATTTTTTATTATATATATAGAACTCCAGTATAATATACATATATGAATCAAAATTAGACTCCAGTATAATGGATAAGTATAAATGCTCTAATTACTGTGACACAAATCCCAACATATAATATATTTTGTGATTTAAACTGCATAAAACACTGCACCCAATGGTTATGTAAAGTAATGGAATTCATAGGAAATGATGGAATATTATAGGTAATGATGAAATATTATAGGCAACTATACTAGAGTGACTTGTATGTCACATCATATTATAGCTATTACCTGATAAAATACTAATTGTTGTACTCTTGTCAAATATAACATACTGATTTATATCTCTTCATAATTAGAATTTCCAGGAACCAACCTATGAAATCAAACTTATTATGGATAAATAAATATACATGCATATGATATAACTGCAGCATTATATAGTTTATTTTACACATCCGAGTTTAAAATACTGGAGAAAATACTTGTATGTGATATAGTTGTAGCATAATATACAGGAACTAAAATTACACAAACAAACAAAAATTGGACTCCAGTATACTGAATAAGTATAATCCTGTTTGTAACGACCCGACCGGTCGTTTTGAGTTCGAGCGCTCCGTTTGGCAATCGGAGGCCGTGAACAACTTCATTTCAGGTATCATGACTTATACGCGTGATCGGAATTAAGTTCCGGAAAGTTCGGAGTTGATTTGGAAAGAGAATTCTCATTTTAGAAGCTTAAAGTTGAAAGAATAGACTAAGATTGGATTTTTGAGTATACAATCTCGGAATCAGGATCTGAAGGTTCCAGCAGGTTGGTATGATGATTTCGGACTTTGGCGTATGCCCGGTTCGGGTTTTGGATAACCCGGGAGCGTTTTAGGCGCCTATTGTGGAAGTTAGCATTTTAGAAGGAATTTCATAAGTTTGGCTTGAAGTGCATTTCAGTGTTATCGCTGTCCGTTTGGGGTTTCGAGACTGTGAATAGCTCCGTATGGTGATTGTGGAGTTGGGGGCACGGTCGGAAGTGAATTCGGAGGTCCATAGGTCATTTTGGAGCCATTTGGCTAAAGATAGAAATTTGAAGGTTTTTGGGAAGTTTGACCGGAGGTGGACTTTTTGATATTGGGGTCGGAATCCGATTTGAGGTTCGTAATGTCAAATATGACTTGTGCGCAAAATTTGAGGTCAATCGGACGTGATTTGATAGGTTTAAACATCGGAAATAGAAGTTTGAAGTTCTAAAGTTCATAAAGCTTGAATCAGGGTGTAATTCATGGTTTTAGCGTTGTTTGATATAATTTGAGGCCTCGAGCAGGTCCGTAATGTGTTTTGGGATTGGTTGGTAGGCTTGGTTGAGGTCCCGGGGGCCTCGGGTGGATTCCGGGTGGTTAACGGATCAAAAAATAGAATTTTTGAAGGGCAAAGGTTGCTGGTTGCTGGTATTTCTGCTTCTGCGGAAAAGGGACCGCAGAAGCGGAGCCGCAGAAACGGCCAGGAAGACCGCAGATGCGGATTTTGGTGAGGAAAGCTGGGACCGCAGATGCGGTCAGGGAGCCGCAGAAGCGGGACCGCACCTGCGGAAAAGGGAGCGCAGAAGCGGAAGCTGGGCGACTTGGGAAGGGGCCGCAAAAGCGGCGTTTTTACCGCATAAGCGGAGCCGCATAAGCGGAAACAATTCCGCAGAAGCGAAAGCACCTGGAGGCAGAAAGTTTTTTTTAAAATCGGGGTTGAAGTTCATTTCTCTCATTTCTTTAAGGCTTGGGCGATTTTTGGGGAGCTTCAAGAGGGGATTTTCGTCATCAATGTTAATGTAAGTTATCCCCACTTATTTTGAGTTGAACACATCAATTATGTATGGATTTGGGCATGAAAATTAGTATAAAAATTGACGTTTTGGTGGAAAACCTAGGAAATTATATTCATGGAAATTAGCCACGAAATTGAGCATGGAATTAGGAATAAATTGTATATTTGAGTTGATAAGGTCATGGGTAATCTTTATCTTCGAGAAATTTCGAATTTCCGGGCACGTGGGCCCAAGGGCATTTTTGTCAACTTTTCGTTCGGGGTTAGTGTGGCGACCCAAAGGGTCACCACTTATTTTCTTAGTCATTCCATGCTTCCGAGGCCTTGAAAACCTCACTTTTAGTTGCCTCGATTTTCGTGCATAGTCCGGGCGCGTAGCCGGAAAGTTTTTATGTTGAAATATATGAATTATGTGAAAAACTTGATGAATTTTGATATTAACATGATTAAAGTTGACTTTGGTCAACATTTTGGGTAAACGGACCCGGACTCGTGATTTGACGGTCTCGGAAGGTCCGTAGAAAAATATGGGACTTGGGCGTATGCCCGGAATTGAATTCCGAGGTCCCAGGCCTGAGAAATGAATTTTTCCGTGAAATTGTTTTCTGAGAATGTTTAAGGAAAATGAAAATGAAATTTGATCAAAACATAATGGTATCGGGCTCGTATTTTAGTTCCGACGCCCGGTACAGGTCATATATGTTGTTTAAGCGCTTCCTGTAAAGTTTGGTTCAAAACGGACGTCGTTTGACGTGTTTCGGCCTTAAATTGGAAAATTTGGAAGTTTATGAAATTTGAAAGATTTCTTGGATTTTAAGGCTCAATTCATTGATTTTGTTGTTATTTTGGCGATTTGATTGCTCGAGCAAGTTCGTATGATGTTTTTGAGTTAGTGTGCATATTTGGTTTGGAGCCCCGAGGGCTCGGGTGAGTTCCAGATAGGTATTGGGGTGGTTTTTGTCTTAGAAAAATTGCAGAAAATCTGCAGCAGGTATTCCTTCTTCGCGTTCGCGTCCCTCTGGTCGCATTCATGAAGGCTTCTCCTCCCCCTTCTTCGCGTTCGCGAGCCACTCCTCGCGTTCGTGTACAACAAATCCCGGACCCCAGCCATTTCCTCAACGCATTCGCGTGAAGGCTCCCGCGTTCGCGGAGCCTGGTCTGCCTCTTCTACGCGTTCGCGTAAGGCACCACGCGTTCGCGTAGGCCAATTGTGAAGCCCCAGATTTTTCCTCTTCGCGTTCGCAGTGACCCTTCGCGAACGCGATGCCTGCCCGTTTTCCTTCATCGCGAACGCGACCGGGGTGTCGCGAACGCGAAGGGCAAATTTTTGCCCAGTGATGTAAGACCCAAAACAGAATAGAAACGGGATTTTATCCCATTTCTCAAACTCTCTCTTCTCCAACAGCTCTTGGGCGATTTTTGGAGCGATTCTTCATCAAACTTTCTTGGGTAAGTGTTGCTCAACTCGTTTTCTTCAACTTCCATTAATATTATTCGAATTATTAGGCCTAAACATGTGAAAATAGGTAGAAAATGGGGGTTTTGGGTAGAGTTAGGGCTTTTGGGATTTTGGGTGATTCAACCTCAATTTGGGGTCGAATCTTGAAACAATTATATATTTGAACTCGTGGGGTTATGGGTGCTTGGGTTTTGGTCCGAGCCTCGTGTTTGGACCATGTGGGACCGGTGTCGAATTTTGGTATTTTTGGAAGAATGATAGGAATTTCATTTCTAGGCTATGGGATTATGTTTTTGAGCCCTTATTGATATTATTGAACTAATTATGCCTAGATATCATTGTGTCGGAGTTGGATTGTAGAGGAAAGACGGTATTAGAGAGTTGATTGCTATTCTTAGACCGAGGTAAGTGTTTGTTCTAATTTTGGCTTGAGGGAATAGGATTAGGATGTTATTTGCTACTTGTTAAATGTGGAGTATGGTGTATAGGCATGGTGACAGTTTTCTATGCACCGGAGTCTAGCATGACCGTGAGTCTTAATTGCTTTTAACTCGAATGATGTGACATAACTTCCTTGTTTAATTGATAAATTTCATATAATGTGAACGGTTGAGAAAGAATTGTGATTGGTATATTTTGGAGCGTTGGCTCGAACAAGAATGTGATAGTTGAGAAAGAAGTGATTTAAAAGAGGACGTGTTGTGATTATTCCCTTGCCGGGACGTGTAGACTATTATTATGTGCTCTCCCTTGCCGGGATATTTGGGCTGTTAGCTGTACCCTCGCCGGGTTAAAGTGTTATGTTGTCGAATTTCCCTAATGGGTCCTTCTTTACAAAGTCAGATATTTTGAGCTATAATATGGGATCGTGTGGCACGCCTCCACTTATATATATATATTATGAAATGGGATCGTGTGCCACGCCGTCCACTTATATTTATATATTATGAAATGGGATCGTGTGGCACGCCGACCACTTATATATTATGAAATGGGATCGTATGGCACGCCGTCCACTTATTAATTAGGAAATGGGATCGTGTGGCGCGCCGACCACTTATATATGAGCTACGGTATTGAGATAGTTTCGTCGTTATATCCGTGATCTGTATTCGCTGTATTTTCCCCGAGCATGCCCCCTTCCCCTTTTTAGTTGATATTATCTGCTGTTATTTCTGTTGCCTATGTATATATATATATATTTGTACAGGTTGTTTTTGGTAGGTCCTGTCTAGCCTAGTCACTACTTCACCGGGGTTAGGCCAGGCACTTACCAGCACATGGGGTCGGTTGTGCTGATGCTACACTTCTGTGCTCTTTGCACAGATCATAGTACCGGAGCAGGAGCCTTTGGTCAGCAGTAGGAGCGTTGGGAGCTTACTTCAGTCCGGAGATTCCGAGGTAGCTTGCTGGCGTCCGCATGGCCCGGAGTCTCTCTTATCACTGTCTTTCGTTTGATTTCCCTTGTATCGGATCAGACAGTACTGTATTCTCAATCAGACTTTGTATTTAGCATTCTGTAGAAGTTCGTGAGTTAGTGACACCAGATCTGGGTAGAGGTGTATTTGAAATTCCGCACTTGGTTTCTGTTATTTATGTTTTCGAGACATCCGCTTTTATATTAATTGCCTCGTTCTTCTTTATTTTGTTAATGATGTTGAGAGAAGTGTTAAATTAATTGGCTTGCCTAGCTCCTATTAGTAGGCGCCATCACGACTCCCGAGGGTGGGAAATCCGGGTCGTGACAGTTAGGAATTGTTACAAATTGTGTTGCAAGCTTAATTGAGCATATATTAATGGATTTGTATAATCATTGGCTAGTTTTTGAGCATTGTGCGTTGGTGCAAGTCTTCGGAGGAATGTAAAATGCCGGTTATGAGTCTTCGGAGCGAGGTGAGTCTTCTTTATAACCTTGTAAGAGGGAATTGTCCCCATAGGTGAGTTAATTGGTTATGTGATCCTATTTGTGGGGGCTACGTACGAACGAGGTGACGAGAGTCCGTGCGTAGCTACTATTATGCTATTGTCCGGGTAGTTAGGACCCAAAAGCATGTTATACTTGGATTATTTGTAAGCCCTATGGTAGCTTGAATTGCTTAAATCACATGGAATTTTGTAAATGAATTTCTAAAGGGATTAAACTTTACTTCTTAACATTTGTTAAGGGAGAATTTGATATATTTTGATAAATATTCCCTGAAAAAGTTTTTACTTGATTGATTGAGCATGTATCTCTCTGTGTTCCTGCGTCGCATGTATGATTCGCGAGCAGGGTATGTTTTTATTTTATGTTGACTGCGTCGCAGATTATTTCGCGAGCGGGGTAATAGATGTATCTATAGGTGCAACGTCGCCTCGGCAAGTGCACATTTCTTTTCTATTGGACCGGGCCGTCGCCTCGGCATGATTTGCGCATGATATTTTTATATATATTGATGCACGTGAAATTTTAAATGATGATATTGCCCTTCATGGCTTAATGTAAATTGATAAGATAAAGAAAGGTAAACCTTAAAAATCCTTTATTATTTGTTGAAGGTGTATTGCTTGTTTCCTAGCTTTGTGAGTTAGTACTGCCTTATAAAATCCATGATTTTCTCACACATTTAGTATATTATTATTGGACCACTAGTGAGTGTCAAAGTTGACCATCTCGTCTCTACTTCTTCGAGATTAGACGGGATACTTGCTGAGTACACGTTGATTACGTACTCATACTATACTTCTATGCATTTTTGTTGCACAGGTATAAGTAACTCTAGTGGCTTACAGGGCGAAGCGGCGCGGTTGACTCTGGGACTAGGTGAGCTGCATTGTTCGAGGCGACCCGCAGCTAGTGTAGTTCCTTTCAGCATTTTTATATTTATTCCCTGTCCACTGTATTTCGGACAGATGTTGTATTTTATTTTCCTTATTAATAGATGCTCATGCACTTGTGACACCGGGTTATGGGATGGTTTTCAAAAGATGTGTACTAATAGTTATTTCTTAATTTGAATTGAAGTAGAAATTGTTTTATTTATGAAAAATGGAAGGAAAAACCCTAGATTTTTTCCAAAGGTATTAAAAGAGAATTTAATTGATAATTTAGTTGGCTTGCCTGACAGAGGTGTCCGGCGCCATCACGACCCGTAGTGGTTTTGGGTCGTGACAATAGTGAACAAAAGAGGTACCTTAAACTCTTCTATCAAAATGGCCACTTGTCGTCAATTAATCACTGTTTTATATGTTTATATGGATGTTGGGCCAACTGGAACCCCTGATATTGAAACTTGTATTTTTGATCTACACAAACATTTGCAAACTTTGTATAATTATTATGCTAACATTGTTGATCCTTCTGTTGCTGTAGATATAAATATTCCTTCAAGTTCTGTTTTAACATCTGAGACCGGTGCTTTGGAGGATAATGATGGTGTTGAAGATTATTTGATTTGGTCTACACTAGGAGAGCATCAACAAACCAGTAGCAGGAATATTGATGAACTCCAATTCTACTTGCAAAAGTCACCAGAGACTCGCACAAAGGAATTTCTACCGCTGGGTTGGTGGATGAGCAAATCTATTTTCTGTTCTTTCGGTCATGGCTCGAGACGTGCTAAATGTGCCGATTTCAACAGTCGTATCAGAGAGCGCATTTAGCCAAGTAAGGCAGCAACTAGGAGATACCCATCATTCATTAGGCAACAACGCTTTGGAAATTCTAGTGTGCTTCAGAGATTGGATAAATTAGAACGGTGAAATCAAGGGCGTGAAGAGGTAGATAAAGCGGAGGACCAAGAAATTGGAGATCTAATAATTTATGGTTCCGATTCAAGCAATGCCGGAAACCAAGAATCTCATATTGACATGGATGAACTTACAAAAATAATGCAAAGCATGTGATGTACTCTTTCTTACTTTTTATAATTGTTGTATTAATTTGCAAGTTCAAAAAAAAAATAGAACTTGCAAATTAATTTGAAGTATTATTTATTATTCAATGAAAATATAAAACAAAAGCCTTCGAAGTTTGATCCTTATATATTCCCTATTGGTCTTAACTAAATATTTTTTGTAGCCCCTTACTTTCAAATTTCAATTTTAAAATTTTAAAATTAAAATTTCAAATTTAAAACTTTAAAGTTTAAAATTTAATTCTTAGCCTTAAAAGTTTTTTTTGGTCAAAATAATTTTTTTTATTCAACCAAGTGTATATATGTACATCTACTAATCCTTTTGGACTCTAGGACTAGTCCTCTATAGTCAATACCTATCTAAGTAGCATCTCAAACTATACAAAGAAGCTAAAGAACCTGCTACGTCTATATAGGAAAACAATTTAGACTCCTAACACTTTTTGCCATTTGTGATATCTCTGTCCTCTAGTATGCAATTGGAGGACAATTTCTCTTACTCTATACACACTCATTTTCTTTTCCTGCTGGAACCTTCGGCTATTTCGTTCATGCCAGATATGGTAAACAGTAGAAGCAAACAACCATCTTACAATTTCTTGTCTTGCTCTGCCTCCCCCAGTTCNATTCATAGAGTTGATGAACCGAGTGTTCAGGCCATATTTGGACATGTTCGTGATAGTCTTTATTGATGATATTCTAGTGTACTCCCGCAGCCAGGAGGAGCACGAGAAGCACCTTAGAGTGGTTCTTCAGACTCTGAAGGATAGTCAGTTGTATGCGAAGTTCTCGAAGTGCGAGTTCTGGTTGAGTTCGGTTGCATTCCTGGGTCATGTTGTATCAGCAGAGGGTATTCAGGTGGACCCGAAGAAGATTGAGGCAGTCAAGAACTGGCCTCGACCAGCATCAGCTACAGAGATTCGGAGTTTCTTGGGGTTAGCAGGTTACTATCGTCGGTTCGTGGAGGGGTTTTCATCTATTGCAGCCCCGATGACCAGATTGACCTAGAAGGGTGCCCAGTTCAGATGGTTGGATGAGTGTGAGGCGAGCTTTCAGAAGCTCAAGACAGCTCTAACTACGGCACCGATATTGGTTTTGCCCACGGGCTCAGGGCCCTATACAGTGTATTGTGATGCTTCCCGTATTGGGCTTGGTGCGGTATTGATGCAGGATGGCAGAGTCATTGCTTATGCTTCGAGGCAGTTGAAGATCCACGAGAAGAATTATCCGGTTCATGATCTCGAGTTGGCAGCCATTGTTCATGCTTTGAAGATTTGGAGGCATTACCTATATGGTGTGACGTGTGAGGTGTACACTGATCACAAGAGTCTGCAGTACTTGTTCAAGCAGAAGGAGTTGAACTTGAGGCAGAGGAGGTGGTTGGAGCTATTGAAGGATTAGGATGTTACTATTTTGTACCACCCGGGGAGAGCCAATGTGGTGGCCGATGCATTGAGTAGGAAGTCCGCCAGCATGGGTAGTCTTGCTTATGTTCCGGTCAGCCAGAGACCGCTTGCTTTGGATATTCAGGCCCTGGCCAATCGATTTGTGAGGTTGGTCATTTTTGAGCCTAGCAGAGTGTTAGCTTGTACGGTCGCTCGCTCTTCATTATTGGAGCGTATCCGTGATCGGCAGTTTGATGATCCCCATTTGTGTGTCCTGAGAGACACGGTGCAGCGTGGAGGTGCCACGAAGGTGACCTTAGATGATGATGGTGTTTTGAGGTTGCAGGGGCGAGTTTGTGTGCCCAATGTCGATGGGATTCGAGAGTTGATCTTAGCGGAGGCCCATAGTTCTCGGTATTCTATTCACCCGGGCGCTACGAAGATGTATCAGGACTTGCGGCAGCATTATTGTTGCATATGTGGCTCGATGTTTGAACTATCAGCAGGTTAAGTATGAGCATTAGAGGCCTGGGGTTTGTTTCAGAGGATTGAGCTTCTCGAGTGGAAGTGGGAGAGGATTACCATGGATTTCCGATGACTCGGAAGAAGTTTGATGCTATTTGGGTCATTGTTGATAGGCTGACCAAGTCAGCGCATTTTATTCCTGTTGCAGCCACTTATTCATCGGAGAGGTTAGCTGAGATCTACATCCGAGAGATTGTTCGCCTTCATGGGGTGCCGGTATCTATTATTTCGGATCGGGGTACGCAGTTTACCTCGCGATTCTGGAGAGCAGTTCAGCAGGAGTTGGGCACCCAGGTTCAGTTGAGCACAGCATTCCATCCTCAGACGGACGGCCAGTCCGAGAGGACTATTCAGATATTGGAGGATATGCTCCGAGCTTGTGTCATTGATTTTGGAGGCTCGTGGGACCAGTTTTTGCCTTTAGCAGAGTTCGCCTACAACAACAGCTACCAGTCCAGCATTCAGATGGCTCCATATGAGGCGTTGTATGGTAGGCGATGTCGGTCTCCAGTCGGATGGTTTGAGCCGGGAGAGGCTCGGTTATTGGGTACAGATTTTAGTTCAGGAGGCCTTGGATAAGGTCAAGATCATTCAGGACAGGCTTCGTTCGGCTCAGTCGCGGCAAAAGAGTTATGCGGATCGTAAGGTTCGAGATGTAGCTTTCATGGTTAGTGAGCGGGTCTTGCTCCGAGTGTCGCCTATGAAGGGCGTGATGCGATTTGGGAAGAAGGGCAAGCTTAGCCCTAGGTTCATTGGCCCATTTGAGATTCTCGATCGTGTGGGAGAGGTGGCTTACAGACTTGCCTTGTCGCCCAGCTTGTCAGCCGTGCATCCAGTGTTTCATGTGTCCATGCTTCGGAGGTATCACGGCGATCCAGCCCACGTGTTAGATTTTAGCACTGTCCAGTTGAATAAGGATCTGTCCTACGAGGAGGAGCCGGTAGCTATTCTAGACCGGCAGGTTCGACAGTTGGGGTCGATGGGTTTTCCTTCAGTGCGTGTCCAGTGGAGAGGTCAGCCTCCTGAGGCATCGACCTGGGAGTCCGCATCTGATATGCGGAGCCGTTATCCTCATCTATTTCCCGACTCAGGTACTTCTTTCTTTTGTCCGTTTGAGGACGAACGGTTGTTTTAGAGGTGGAGAATGTGACGACCCAAAGGGTCATCACCAGATTTCTTCCTATTTCTGTGCTTTTGAGGCCTTGAAAACATTGCTTTTAGTTGCCTCGATTTGCGTGCGCAGTCCGGGCGCGAAGCCGAAAAGCTTTTATGTTGAAATAGGTGAACTTTGTGAAAAATTTGAAGAATTTTGATATTAATATTGCTGACTTTGGTCAACAGTTTTGGTAAACGGACCCGGACCCGTGATTTGGCGGTCCCGGAGGGTCCGTAGAAAAATATGGGACTCGGGCATATGCCCGGAGTCGAATTTCGAGGTCGAGAGCCCGAGAAATGAATTTTTCTGTGAAATTGTTTTTCTGAAATTATTAAGGAAAATAGAAATGAAAATTGATTAAAAGACTATGGTATCGGGCTCGTATTTTGGTTCCGCGCCCGGTACAAGTCTTAAATATGTGTTAAGCGCTTTCTGTAAAGTTTGGTCGAAATCGGATGTCATTTGACGTGTTTCGGACCTAAATATCTAAAATTTGAAGTTATGAAGTTTGAAATGAAAATGATAATCTTGAGGCTTGATTCAATGGTTTTTGATGTTATTTTGGCGATTTGATCGCTCGAGTATGTTCGTAGGATGTTATTGAGTTAGTGCATGTGATTGGTTAGGAGCCCCGAGGGCTCGGGAGTGAATTGGAGGTGGTTCGGGGTGTTTTTACACTTAGGAAAGGATCAGATTCTGCTGCATTTTTTTTAAACAGGCATTTTGTTCTTCGCGAACGCGGCCTCAGGCTCGCATTCGCAGTGCTTTGGTCTTCCCCTCTTACGCATTCGCGTCCAACTTCACGCGATCGCGTAGTTCTAATTCCCCCTGCTTCGCGTTCGCATCCTCACTATCGCGAACGCGTAGCTTTACCAGCTTTCTCAACGCGTTCGCGTGGCCCCACACGCGTTCGCGTATAACAGTCCCTGGACCCCCCAACATTTTCTTCTATGCGTTCGCGTTCTATTTCACGCGTTCACGATGGAGTGTCCAGTTTACCCTTCGCGAATGCGGCCCCTCTCCCGCGAACGCGAAGGGCAATTTTGCCCAGCGAATTTTTAAGTTAAAAACAGAACAGTAGCTCGGGAATTATTCATTTCTTTTCACGAGCTCTCTTCTCCATCAAGCCTTAGGACTCCATTGAAGCTCCCCTCTTCCAAGACTTTTTGGGTAAGTAATTCCCCACCTAATTCCTTCATTTTTTTCTTCACTAATCACTAAATTCCTAGCCCTAAATCATGAAATCAAAGTAGAAATTAGGGGTTTTGGGTAGAGTTAGGGCTTTGGGGATTTTGGGTGATTCAACCTCAATTTGGGGTCGAATCTTGAAATAAATTATATATTTGAACTCGTGGGGTTACGGGTGATTGGGTTTTGGTCCGAGCCTCGTGTTTGGACCATGTGGGACCGTTGTCGAATTTTGGTATTTTTGGAAGAATGATAGGAATTTCATTTCTAGGCTAGGGGATTATGTTTTTGAGCCCTTATTGATATTATTGAACTAATTATGCCTAGATATCATTGTTTCGGAGTTGGATTCTAGAGGAAAGGCGGTATTAGAGAGTTGATTGCTATTCTTGGACCGAGGTAAGTGTTTGTTCTAACTTTGGCTTGAGGGAATAGGATTAGGATGTTATTTGCTACTTGCTAAATGTGGAGCACGGTGTATAGGCATGGTGACGGTTGTCTATGCACCGGAGTCTAGCATGACCGTGAGTCTTAATTGCTTTTAATTCGAATGAAGTGACACAACTTCCTTGTTTAATTTATAAATTTCATATAATGTGATAGTTGAGGAAGAAGTGATTTAAAAGAGGATGTGTTGTGATTATTCCCTTGCCGGGACGTGTAGACTATTATTATGTACTTTCCCTTGTCGGGATATTTGGGCTGTTAGCTGTACCCTTGCCGGGTTAAGTGTTATGTTGTTGAATTCCCCTAATGGGGCCTTCTTTACAAAGCCAGATATTTTGAGCTATGATATGGGATCGTGTGGCACGCCGTCCACTTATATTCTATAATATGGGATCGTGTGGCACGCCGACCACTTATATATTATGAAATGGGATCGTGTGGCACGCCGTCCACTTATGAATTAAGAAATGGGATCGTGTGGCGCGCCGACCACTTATATATGAGCTATGGTATTGAGATAGTTTCGTCGTTATATCCGTTGATCTGTATTCGCTGTATTTTCCCCGAGCATGCGCCCCTTCCCCTTTGTTTTTGGTTGATATTCTCTGTTGTTATTTCTGTTGCCTTTGTATATATATCTGCACAGGTTGTTTTTGGTAGGTCCTGTCTAGCCTCGTCACTACTTCGCCGGGGTTAGGCCAGGCACTTACCAGCACATGGGGTCGGTTGTGCTGATGCTACACTTCTGTGCTTTTTGCAGAGATCATAGTACTGGAGCAGGAGCCTTTGGTCAGCAGTAGGAGCGTTGGGAGCTTACTTCAGTCCGGAGATTCCAAGGTAGCTTGCTGGCGTCCGCATGGCCCGGAGTCTCTCTTATCTCTGTCTTTCGTTTGATTTCCCTTGTATCGGATCGGACAGTACTGTATTCTCATTCAAACTTTGTATTTAGCATTCAGTAGAAGTTCGTGAGTTAGTGACACCAGATCTGGATAGAGGTGTATTTGAAATTCCGCACTTGGTTTCTGTTATTTATGTTTCGAGACTTCCGTTTTTATATTAATTGCCTCGTTCTTCTTTATTTTGTTAATGATGTTGAGAGAAGTGTTAAATTAATTGGCTTGCCTAGCTCCTAGTAGTAGGCGCCATCACGACTCCCGAGGGTGGGAAATCCGGGTCGTGACATTGGGGCTCTAAACTAAACATGCACGCAAGTCCAAAAACATCATACGGACTTGCTCGTGTATTCAAATCACCAAAATAACATCAAAAACTATGAATTTAGCATCAAAATCATGAAATCACTCAAGAACATCAAATTTTTTTATTTTCTCAAATAAGGTCCGATTCACGTCATTTCAAGTCTGTTTCTTACCAAACTTCAGAGACTCAACTTAAATCACATATAAGACCTGTACCGGGCTCCGGAACCAAGGTACGGGCGCGATACCATCAAATTTCAAACACATTTTATTTTCAAAAACTTATGTATTTTTCAGAAAACAATTTTCTTTAAAAAATTCATTTCACGGGCTAGGGACCTCGGAATTCGATTCCGGGTATACGCCCAAGTTCAATATTTTCTTACGGACCTCCGGGGATCGTCAGAACACGGATCCGGGTCCGTTTACTCAAAATATTGACCAAAGTCAACTTAAATTCATTTTAAAGGCAAAATTCATTATTTTGAGCAGATTTTCATATAATGGCTTTCCGGCTACGCGCCCGGACTGCGCATGCAAATCGAGGTGAGGTAAAAAAAGGAGGTTTTTAGGCCTCGGAACATTGAAATTGTTTCTAAAACAAGTGATGACCTTTTGGGTCATCACATCCTCCACCTCTAAAACAACCGTTCGTTTCGAACGGACATAAGAAGGAAGTACCTGAGTCGGGAAAAAGATGGGGATAACGGCTCCGTATGTCGGACTCGGACTCCCAGTCGATGCCTTAGGAGGCTGACCTCTCCACTGAACATGAACAGAAGGGAAACTCTTCGATCTCAACTGACGAACCTGCCGGTCTAGAATAGCTACCGGCTCCTCCTCATATGACAAGTCCTTGTCCAACTGACAGTGCTAAAATCTAACACGTAGGATGGATCGCCGTGATACTTCCGAAGCATGGACACATGAAATACTGGATGCACGGCTGATAAGCTCGGCGGCAACGCAAGTCTGTAAGCCACCTCTCCCACTCGATCAAGAATCTCAAACGGGCCAATGAACCTAGGGCTAAGCATGCCCCTCTTCCCAAATCTCATCACGCCCTTCATAGGCGACACCCGATGCAATACCCGCTCACGGACCATGAATGCCAAATCACGAACCTTACGGTCGGCATAACTCTTTTGCCTGGACTGAGCTGTACGAAGCCTATCCTGAATGATCCTGACCTTGTCCAAGGTATCCTGCACTAGATCCGTACCCAACAACCGAGCCTCTCCCGGCTCAAACCATCCAACCGGCGACCGACACCGCCTACCATACAACGCCTCATAAAGAGCCATCTGGATACTCGATTGGTAGTTGTTGTTGTAGGCAAACTCTGCTAAAGGCAAGAACTGATCCCACGAGCCTCCAAAGTCAATAACACAAGCTCGGAGCATATACTCCAAAATCTGAATAGTCCGCTCGGACTGCCAGTCCGTGAGAGGATGAAACGCTGTGCTCAACTCGACCCATGTGCCCAACTCCCGCTGAACCGCTCTCCAGAAATGTGAGGTAAACTGCGTACCTCGGTCCGAAATGATAGACATGGGCACACCATGAAGACGAACAATCTCCCGGATATAGATCTCAGCTAACTTCTTGGAAGAATAGGAGACTGCCACAGGAATGAAATATGCTGACTTGGTCAGCCTATCAACAATAACCCACACTGCATCGAACTTCCTCTGAGTCCATGGGAGTCCAACAACGAAGTCCATAGTGATACGCTCCCACTTCCACTCAGGAATCTCAATCTTCTGGAATAGACCACTAGGTCCCTGATGCTCGTACTTAACCTGCTGACGATTCAAACACCGAACCACATATGAAACAATGTCCTTCTTCATTCTCCTCCACCAATAATGCTGCCGCAAATCCTAATACATCTTAGCGGTGCCCGGATGAATAGAGTACCGGTAACTATAGGCCTTCTCTAAAATCAACTTCCGGAGCCCATCCAGATTAGGCACATAAACTCGACCTTGCAGCCTCAAAGCTCCATCATCTCCTAATGTAACCTGCTTGGCACCTCCGTGCTGCACCGTGTCTCTAAGGACACACAAATGAGGATCATCATACTGCCGATCTCGGATACGCTCCAATAAAGAAGAGCGAGCAACTGTGCAAGCTAATACACGGCTGGGCTCAGAAACATCCAACCTCACGAACTGATTGGCCAAAGCCTGAACACCTAAAGCAAGCGGTCTCTAACCGACCGGAATATACTTAAGACTGCCATACTGGCTGACTTCCTACTCAAAGCATCGGCCACCACATCGGCCTTTCCCGGATGATATAAGATAGTGATATCATAGTCTTTTAACAGCTCCAACCACCTTCTGTACCTCAAGTTTAGCTCCTTCTGCTTGAACAAGCATTGTAAACTCTTCTGATCCGTGAACACCTCACATGCCACGCCATACAGATAATGCCTCCAATCTTCAGCGCGTGAACAATGGATGCTAACTCCAAACCATGGACTGGATAGTTCTTCTCATGAATCTTCAACTGACGCGAAGCATAAGCAATGGCCTTGCCATCCTGCATCAATACCGCACCATGTCCAATACGAGATGCATCACAATAAACTGTATATGGCCCTGAACCTGTGGGCAAAACCAACACTGGCGTCGTAGTCAAAGCTGTCTTGAGCTTCTGAAAGCTCGCCTCACACTCGTCCGACCACCTGAACTGGGCACCCTTCTGGGTCAGCCTGGTCAACGGGGCGGAAATAGATGAAAACCCCTCCACAAACCGACGATAATAGCCTGCCAATCCCAAGAAACTCCGGATCTCTATAGCTAATGTAGGTCGAGGCCAGTTCTTGACTGCCTCTATCTTCTTTGGATCCAATCCCCAAAATTGGACAAACCTAGGTTCTACCCAAAAACACCCAATTTACCCCATGAAAACCTTTCATTTTGAGTTAGAATCATGTGAAAAGATGTTAAGGATTGAAGAAAACTAGTTAGAAATAACTTACAATTGATTTGGAGAAGTAGTTGCCTTTGAAAAATCGCCCTAGAGTGTTTATGTTTTGAGAAGATATGAAAAATGGCTGAAAATGTGTCTAAGTCTGGATTTACAGGTCTCTGATGACGCAATTACGAACCCAGACTCTGCTATGCTCGCATTCAGGAAGTAAATTTCGCATTTGCGAAGTCACTTTTGCGATAAATCTGTCGCATTTGCGAAACTGGGGAAATCAGGGCCACTTCGCGAATGCGATGGCCCTTTCGCATTTGCGACATCGCATTTGCGATGACAGTTTCGCATTTGCGGCCCCAAGGCGTACCAGGTCTCTTCGCATTTGCGATGAATTCCTCGCATTTGCAAGGTTGCATTTGCGAGCCAGGCTTCGCAAATGCGAAGCCTGCAGACCTGCAACATACCAGCAAACTCCTAAGTCCAATTTCACTCCGTGGCCTATCCAAAACTCACCCGAGCTCTCGGGGCTCCAAACCAAACATGCACGTAAGTCTAAAAACATCATACGGACTCACTCGTGCATTCAAATCACCAAACTAACATCAACAACTATGAATTTAGCATCAAAAATTATGAAATCACTCAAGAACATCAAATTTTTTAATTTTCTCAAATAAGGTCCGATTCACGTCATTTCAAGTCCGTTGCTTACCATCACAGACTCAACTTAAATCATATATAAGACCTGTATCGGGCTCCGGAACCAAGATATGGGCCCGATACTATCAAATTTCAAACACATTTCATTTTCAAAAACTCATGTATTTTTCAGAAAATAATTTTCTTTAAAAATTTATTTAATGGGCTAGGGACCTCGGAATTCGATTCCCGGTACACGCCCAAGTCCCATATTTTCTTACGGACCTCCCGGGACCGTCGGAACACGGATCCGGGTCCGTTTACTTAAAATGTTGACCGAAGTCAACTTAAATTCATTTTAAAGGCGAAATTCATTATTTTTCGCAGATTCTCATGTAATGGCTTTCTAGCTACGCGCCCGGACTGCGCACGCAAATCAAGGTGAGGTAAAAAAAGAGGTTTTTAGGCCTTGGAACATTGAATTTGTTTCTAAAACAAGTGATGACCTTTTGGGTCATCACAACTGACCTCCAGAAGGAACACCACCAAAACTACCAGATCCCCGAGGCCTCTTGGCCTCCCTCTCAACTCGCTCCTGACGGTGAACTGACTCTATCTCCTGAGCAATGTCGAGCACCTCCTCAAAAGAAGCACCAGACAC
Organism: Nicotiana attenuata; assembly: GCF_001879085.1. NCBI lineage: Eukaryota > Viridiplantae > Streptophyta > Magnoliopsida > Solanales > Solanaceae > Nicotiana > Nicotiana attenuata. The sequence continues at coordinate 441,981 of NW_017670722.1, read as the reverse complement.
CCTCTCTTTGGTCATAAAAATCTATAAATGATAAGCGAAGCAATCCACGAACCTAGTGATCCTCTCCCTATCTGTAGGAACCAACCAAACGGCATGACAGGCTAACTCGTAAAACCTCATCTCATACTGCGGCACAATCATATCATCCTGACGCAACTGCTCGATTGTCTACGCAGCTTCTCTCTGCGGGACTGCGGCACATTCTTCTCCAGAAAGAGAACGGAGAACTGCTGCCAGGTAAGGGGCGCTGCACCAACAGGCCTACACCTCTCATAAGCTTCCCACCAAGTAAAGGCAGCTCCAAAGAACTGAAAGGTAGTGAACGAGACCACACTGGTCTCCAGAATACCCGCTACACAGAGAATCCTCTGACACTTGTCCAAGAAACCCTGGGCATCCTCGCCCTCTGCACCACTAAAAATCGGAGGCTAAAATCTACCAAATCTCCAATCTACGCTGCTCATCATCAGGCATGACTGGAACCACATAATCCTGAGCAGGTGTAACCGGCTAGGCTGGTGGTGCCTCCGGTGTCTGAAGTCCCTGAGCAACCTGCTCGAGTGTACGGGCGGCGGGAGTCTGAGTGCCTCCCCCAGCCTGGGAAGTAGCTGCTGTAGCAGAAACGGCAACCGCCTTGGAATTTTGGATGCCTTAGGCAAACACCTCCTAGCTTACTACGGGCCACACTAGGTGTTACTGCAAATTCTGGCTTTGGATATTTTTCTTCACTTTTTCACTTGCATCCTCGATCCTCGACCTTTTCAGGGTAGGGGTAAGGTCTGCGTACATGTCACTCTTCTCAGACTTCACTTATGAGATTTTACTAGGTTATTGTTGTTATACTCGATCCTCGACCTCTAAACTCGATTCAGACTTAACTTTTGAACTTTACTCAGATTTTAAAATTGTCTTTTTATGCAATTTATCTTCCTAAATTTGTCTTCGTCCGAATTTTCAACATACACAACAAAAAACATGTAATAAGTATATGTTATTCATATTTTTAGCTCAAACACAATTAAAGTGCAACAAATAATAGGTGTAATATAGCCAAAAATTTATATTTTTAGCCTACCATCAGTAAGCAGTTAAAGTCAAGATGCAACGTGTTTCCTCTGATGTTTGCCAAAACTAGATATAGATTAAATAATTTTTAAAAAGTAGATGGTGTTATAAATAGAATTGTATTTATGGTGAATGTCTATATTTAGAGAGATTCTAGGTTTTATTACTTAGTGGCTACGTCACTCTCTCCCTATAAATAGAGGGTTCTATTCTATTGTAATTCATCCCAAATCAATAAGAATTCTCTCCCTCTACTTTTCTCTACAATACTCTTCTTCTTCTTTTATTGTTTCATAACACGTTATCAGTACGAGATTCTAACCAATTGAGTAGAAGCTTTGGGATTGAGCATAATGATTGTCAATTATTCCATGAACTTCCTTCATGATTAAATTCTGGATTTAAGGTAAGTCTTTTACCGTATTTTTTTCTTTTATTCTATACTTTGATTTTAAATACAAGCAAAGACAACAAAGTTTGATTATAACTCTAATGGAGTTTGTAAGAAATTATAACCACATGAAGTGGTAAAATTTCTATGCCTCGCCATGATCAAATTCATGTATGATTGTGGGCAAAGAATTGAAAACCCGTCCCATTGAATTCGCTCCATTCTCATTCCCTTAAGAGAATGTGATAGCAGTATGTAATAAGTCTGAAAGAAGACAAAATTATTACTATGAATGTATCAATGGATATGGGCGTGGCAATAGACGAAATTATAATCGTCATCATTTGTGGTAATGAGAACAATGAGGATTCTCAAAATAATCTTTCACTCAGTGAAAAATATTTGTCATCGATTTGACATGAGATTTTGTAAAGCACATACAGATGATTATGGTCCATTCATGATGTGAATGTGACAACATCTGATTTATGAATACATATTCATTCTTCAAAGAATATGAACGTGCTAGTGGTAGTGAATATACCGCACTCACCTCTAAAAGGAGGTTTGAGATGATATAAGAAAATAATGTCATTATTATGGCATGAATGGTCATTGGTCACGTACCTATTGTACGCCAAAATATTTTGTCATTGTGATTGTTAAAAGACAACGGTAATGCAAGAAATAGATCTTGCATATAATTTTGACCATAACCATAATGGTATAACTTTCTCTTTAAAAGAGATATTCACCATATGGGTGTTGATGAATATGTGGTACTACAAAATTAATTGAGAACTCTGCAAGAGCTAATTATACTATTTTGGAGAAACACAATTAATTACCAATAAGGTATTGTGTTGTAGTAAGTCTCAAAGAAACTTATTCAGTTTCCAAAGTATATGCGAAAGCGGTTGATTATATTGAGACTATAAATAAAGAAAAGATTTAATATCTTCTATTACTATAACTTGTAGCGGGGTAATATGTATGTGAAAAGCTACCCGCTTTATTCTCCAATTTGTACTACATAAACAAAAGAATACCACAATGAAGTGGATATTTATTGATATAAAAACCCATATCATAATAAACTTGGAGTTTATTCATAATTGCACACATCATGGTGTAAACCTGAAGTTTATAAATATTGATAATTTATCCAGTTGACATAACTGGTTTAGCCATGTTAATTCAAGTATGATGTGCAAAAATAAAAGAGAATTCACATGGGTAAATATTAAAGAACTAGAAAGTTCTTTACGAATTCTCTTACATTGCTTGTTCTTATTAATTAATAGACCAATTAAAATTGGGATTGAATCCCATGAATGCTGGAAATATCAAAGGTGAATATGGGCCCATTCACCTGCCATGTATACCACATAAGATGCATCTATGAGATGGTTACATGTGCGATTATTATTAACCCGCAACATGGTGTTTGCGAGGTAACTTGCTCAATAATTTAATTTAGAGCATAATTTCCAGATTTTTTATTCAAGATAGTTCATCTTGATAAGTTGGTTTACATCACAGTTGGTTTAGCAAAATAATTTATTGAGTGCCTCCACTTAATAGCTAAACTATTGCTTATGAGAACAAAGTTATCTATATCAGTTTGATATAGGTTATATACGAAAGTATATTACATTCTCCCCTCACAAGTGGTTTCAGGGTCAGGAACCAAATAATGCTATCTCATTATTATTGATGTGTGGTGTATATTTTTATTAACACCATAACGCACAAAGATGGGTTCTCAAAGTTGAGGAAACAAGTTAGTTTTTCTAACATGAGGGGGAGACAAGATACAACAGTTGAGAAAAAGTTACATGAAATGAATTATCATTTATACATCTAGATCCCCGAATAAAAGGATAATTCATGTGCAATTTATTACAAAGCATGCCAGACGCATTTGCTGACATGAAGTGCAATTCATATGTGTAATCAGTTTTCGATATCCTATATGTCTAGCATGACATGAAAACTTGATATGCATCTAAGTCTATTATATGGCTTGTATGACTTAACTTATATGACAATCCATGAAGGATTTAAGTTGCTTGAAGCGTATACAATTCTTGATCTTGAAGTACCACTTCCTCAATGCAATTTGTGCACAAATGTATCTTGCTATTACTATATGCATGATAATATGATAGCAAGAGTTTTCACCTCGATGTGAAGATATTGAACTGACGATTCCAACAAGATCATATGAAGACAATTCATCTCTATCAAGAATGATGATTTCAAGGTGCAATATATTCATTCAAGTTAATATGCCTGATTTGTTCATCAAATCTCTACCAAAGATCTTTTGAAGATGGTGCACAAGATTGGAATGCGAAAGCTCAAGGATGTGAATTGATGCTCTCATCAGGGGGAGTAATATGCGTTGTACTCTTTTCCCTTATAAGGTTTTGTCCCACTGGATTTTCCTTGTAAGGTTTTTAACGAGGCAACCAAAAGACGTATTGTTAGATATGTGTACTCTTTTTCCTTCTCTAGAATTTTTTCCCACTGGTTTTATTTTGGTTAAGGTTTTAACGAGGCACATTATCTGTTGAGTAGACATTCAAGGGGGAGTGTTATAAAAAGAATTGTATTTATGGTGAATGTCTATATTTAGAGAGATTCTAGGGTTTATTACTTAGTGGCTAAGTCACTCTCTCCCTATAAATAGAGTATTCTATTCTATTGTAATTCATCCCAAATTAATAAGAATTCTCGCTTTCTACTTTTCTCTGCAATACTCTTCTTCTTCTTTTATTGTTTCATAACAGATGGGGTGTAAATAGCAAAGTCTAAATAGAGCACACCATCAATTTTTTATCGTGAACAACTTTTGGTAAAATTTTCAAGGAAATTTTAGCTAGATATATAAAATTAGAAGTCTAATATCATTATTTGGCATACTTTCACTTAATTACCTAACATAGCGAAATTTTCAAAACATAACAACTCTTTAATTTTAAGCTCCAATATTTCCCATTTTTTCTCTCTCACGCCTCTCTCATCAACTTGGGTTTCTGTTTTATATTAGATCCAATCGTTTAGCAATTATATATATATATATATATATATATATATATATATAAAGACTTTTATTGTTTCTTTCACATATCAAAGTTTCAAGAATAGTGTTTTCTCTTTTGTATTTATGGTTATTAAATAATATTATGTGAGTTTAAAATGTTGACACGAAAGATAATAATATATAATAAGAAATTTAAATAATATTTTTACGAACCTAGAGTCTAAAACCTACATATCCTTGAATATGGAAAGAATGCAAACTGATATATCGACTTTAGTAACAATTAATTCTTATTCTTTGTGGACTTCGCTTATTCTGGTCTTATTATATTTTGTAAAAGTTACTATTTTACATAATTCAAATAAGAAAAAAATTTATAAAAGAGATTTATATAAGAAATTTTTAAATATTTCAAATAGGAAAGGATTTAATGTACACTTTTTAGTTTATTTAAAGCTCCTAAATGTTAGGAAGAAACTTAAACACAACAAAAAATATATTCAAAAAAGAATAGAATAAGTAGAACTAAGTTGTAATCTCCTGTTTTGCGAAATGAAGTACTGGAAAGTAATAATCATATATATACACTAAGAAAATCTAAGAAATGTAAAACACTATATTTCTCCAATCGAAAGAGAAATATACTTTAAGTTAAATTGGAAAATCCATAGTTTACCTAGTTCTAAGTTCTAACTCCTATGTGTTAATTATTTCAATTTCACCGAATAATTGAGAAATTAGTTTTGATATCCAAAATATAAACAACCGTTTTACCTCTAACAAAAATTTAAAAAAACAAATACTTATAGAGAAGCAATATATTCTCAATTCAGAATTACTGTGAAATAAAGCTCATTAATTTAAAAGGTAAATAATTTATAGAAAGTAAATCTTACTTGATTTAAGTGTCCTAATTATTTGGACTTCTTACGTGACAACTCAAATAAAGAAAATTTTAATGAACAAAGTTTTAGTTCATTTCAAAGTGTTAAATATGAAAAAAATAAGTAAATGACTATTTTGTCTACTGTGAACTTTATTTTAAAAAGGATAAAAAAGGCGAACGACATTCCGCTAAGGGCCTTCGTTCTTTTAATATAGTATAGATATAGATGTTGCATACAAAAATTGTACAAATTTTATGTACTTTTTCGGCTACCAAATGCATATAGTTTCTGAGGCATGCTTAAAATAATAATATCTCTGTGATTTTAGCGAAAGCGGAACTTATACGTCAACCAGTTTTTAATTGAAGAATTAACTTAAATAGTCGTCCACCCAACCCCTTATAAAACCAAAAAATAGCCGGATGAGGTATAATATATGCATGATTTATGTATTATATGTGTATAATTATGTATAATCTATGTATATGGCTAAAAAAAGTAAACAATAAATATTGCCGGCTATTTGTATAAAAAACTTTTTAAGCCAATTCTTCTTATCCTAACCAACTATACCTGATATAAAGCCGTTCTATAAAAATTCAAGACAAGAAGAAAGCAAGTAAAGGATAGCGATCACTTTGGGAACGTCAGGGGGGAGGAAGATAGAAAGGTAACTTATGACACCGGGAAATTATGCTTGTTCTCCCGCCTCAGCTTCGCGGATGGAAGGAGGGTGAGAGCGTAGCACGCATGCTCTATGCTTTTTGCCAGCTTTCCCTCTAGTAAAAAATTAGCTCGTACCCTCTAGGGATTCCCGGAGCATGAGTTAAGCAAATAGTTGATTGCTCTTTCTTTCGATTGAGCGTCGGTACTTTTGGAGTCTCTCTCTGTAGGTGTGCAAAACCACAGAGCCACTGCTCTTCGGGGTGATGAGGTGGACAATTCCTTACTCCAGCTTCAAAGGAGCATCTTTGCATGAATCAATACTAACTCCTCAGTCAAGTGACCTTCGATTTTGGAGATCTGAAGGAGTAGAGGCCCCTCTTCCCCGTTACAGAGTTTTTCTACTCTAATCTCCAAAATTGAAGGTCAGTTGATTGGAAGTTAGTGTTGATTCATGCAAAGATGCTTCTTTGAAGTCAAATTAAGGAATTATCTACCTCATCACCCCTAGTTTAATTCCTTGCGCTTCTACTAAGACTTCAAAGCTCCAAATTATCTATTCTCCAAACTTGTTTTCTGTTGTGGAATCACATCCTATAAGGCAAAACATGCCTAAGAATTACAAATCATTGTCCATTAGTTTCAAAAACGAATAAAGTACAGTAACTAGAGTGCAAAATGTAGCTAAAAACTAGTTTTTTCTAGCCTACCATTGTAAAGGCCTAATTTTAGCTCTTTTCTTTACTACTTTTATGTTTATTATGTGTGTATGTGTAGGTTCTAAAGTTTGATTATAGTTTAATTAAAAAGGATAAAAAGTTTGGGCAAAGTTGCATTTTTAACCAATTTGGGCCAGAAATTTGGACTAAATCAGTAGCCCAATAGCATTGACCCGCTCCAGGTGAGGCTGGCCAGGGAGGTAAGCTAAATAACGTAGTTTCAGGGTAAAACTACATCTTTTCATTTACTAACTTTGAGATCTAATCTCAACCATTGATCACCCTTTGATCCAACGGTCCAAGATCACTCCTCACCCTATGTATTTAAAGCCACAAAACCTCAAATTTGGCCCCCATTTCCCCTATTTTTTTCTCTCTTCTCTCTCTCACCCTCTCTCTGCGCCGCCACCCATCTCCGCCGGCCGAAAATCGCCACCGCCGGGGACGTACTCCAATCCACCCTAAAACTTCACCTAACTTTCATCTCTTTGTTCCTAACACTAATCAAAGCCTCAAATCCTTTAATTCTCCCTCAAACTCCACGAATTTTAGATCTAGGAAACCCTAGCCGCCACCTTTTTGCCGAAATTCGTGAAGTTCCGGCCACCACCACACTACAATACCTGTATCAGCGGATAGAGCTCCTCGAGACCTAGCTTTTGATATCAACTCCTCCAGAATACATAACATTCCCAAGACCCGGAACACCGTAAGTCATATGCTCCTACAAATTTCTAACTATTCTATACATCAGTATCCAAAAGAAATAAAAGAAGGATCGACATAAGGGAGAGAGAGGGACTCCGAGGTCTGCGGACGCGGGAAAATTGTACCTTGAAGACTCTTGATCATTAGCGATCGCGCAACTGAACTCGAGGCTGGTAGGAGGTACCTGGATCTGCATAAGAAAAACATGTGCAGAAGAGACGTGGGTACATCACAACAGTATCCAATAAGTGCCAAGCCTAACCACGGTCGAGTAGTGACGAGGTCAGGTCAGGGCCCTACTGGTATATATGTAATAAAAACAAGATAGAATGAAATATCAGTAAAATAAAGACCGAAATTTAACAAGAATGAAATCATAGAAAGGTAACAGCTTAGTAAACAAAGATAACAATTGGGGATCTCCCGAGATATTGCCTCGTATTCCCAAACGTAAATGTATAGGGGGATCTTCCGGAATAACGTTCCGTAGTACCAAAGTAAATATGCAAGACAGGGGGATCTCCCGGAATACCGTTCCGTAGTCCCAAAGGAAATATCAGGGGGATCTCTCGGAATACCGTTCCGTAGTCCCAAAGTAAATATGCAGCTCAAACAATGAAAATAACAGTTACAGTAAGAACGCCTACAGTCTAGAGTAAGTTCAAATCAAGGAAAAGCAGGAAATTCACTAAATATGTTGCACAGAATTCAGATTAAACAAGTACGGCAAGTAGACATGCTATTCCAAGCTAACATGATACAACACATGCTGATATAACTCAAATAAGAAGGAAACAGGTTATTACTTGGCAGAAACCAGATTTTACAACAATTAGCCGTGTACGTACTTGCCACCTCACGTACACGGCGCTCACATATCAAAGCAGTACCAAATCCTAAGGGGAGTTCCCCCCACAAGGTTAGACAAGACACTTAACTCGAACCAAGCTCAATCAATCAGTCACAATGCCTTTCCCACGAATATCCGGATCCAAATGGCCCAATCTAACTAAAAGCAATTACATATCATAAATACAACTATAATAGACTAATCTAATTAATGAAATCAAGGCTTAAACATGAATATCAAAAATCCCCCTAAAAAGTCTCCCCATGCCCATGTCTCGAAATAGGGTAAAGGTCATAAAATATGAACACCCATTCACTTACGAGTCTAACCATACAAGAATTACTCGAATCTGACCTCAAATCGCCTTCCAAAACTCAAAATTTTAGTCTATGAAGTTTCTACTACTTTTCCCAAATTTCCTACTCGAATCCCTAATTAGAAGATGAAAATAGCAATAGATTCATTAAATATAACCCAATCCGAATTAGAATCACTTACCCCAACAATCTTCTCGAAGAAACCTCGAAAAATCGCCTCACAACGAGCTCTCAAAGTCCCAAAATAGAAATGGGAATTAAACCCTCGAATTTCACTTTTCTGCCCAGTCATTCCGCATCCGCATTACCGCACATGCGGAATTCCCATCATAGGTGTGGATTCCACTTAAAAACTCAGTGTCCGCTTCTGCGATCAAAGGTCGCACCTGCAGAGGCTTGTCCGCTTCTGCAGTCCTTCACCGCTTCTGCGATCACTCTAACGCATATGCGGGCATCGCAGATGCGGAATCCACCTTGCACCTACAACCCCTGGAAACTCCTCCATTTTCCGCTTCTGCACTTGACTCTCCGCACGTGCGGTCCCGCACCTGCGGTCTCCCCACCGCAGGTGCGAAAACACCAGATGCCTGATGACTTCAGCAACAACACAAATCCAACTTCTGATCTATTAAGCACCCGAAACTCACCCGAGGCCCTCGGGACCTCATCCAAATGTACCAACAAGTCCTAAAACACCATAAGAACTTAGTCGAGCCCTCAAACCACATCAAACAACACTAAAATCACAAATCACCCTCCAATTCATAATTAAAGAACTTGAAACTTCTAATTTCCACAACTGATGCCGAAACTTATCAAACCACGTCCGACTGACCCCAAATTTTGCACACAAGTAATATTTAACATTGCAAACCTACTCCAACTTCCGGAATCGGATTCCGACCTCGATATCAAAAAGTATACTACCGGTAAAAATCTCCAAAAATTCGACTTTCGCCATTTCAAGCCTAAATGAGCTACAGACCTCAAAAACACAATCCGGATACGCCCCTAAGTCCAAAATCTCCCAACGGAGCTAACGGAATTGACGAAACTCCATTTCAGAGTCGTCTCAATACAGTACCAACTGCGGCAGAAATCCTAAGGCTAAAGCTTCTGTTTAGGGACTAAGTGTCCCAAAACACTCCAAAAACCAAAATGAAACTTCCCGGCAAGTCACATAAGCAGAAAAAGATACGGGGGAAGCAGTAAATAGGAGATCGGGGCTGTAACTCTCAAAACGACCGCCCGTGTCGTTACATCCTCCCTCTCTTAAAACAATCGTTCGTCCTCAAACGAGCATAGAGACATACCTGAAGTGGTGAAAAGATGAGGATAACGGCTGCACATATCCTGCTCGGTCTCCCAAGTCGCCTCCTCGACCGGCTGACCCCTCCACTGAACCTTTACTAAAGCAATGTTCTTTGACCTCAACTTTTGAACCTGCCTGTCCAAAATGGCCACTGGCTCCTCAACATAAGAAAGATCCTTGTCCAATTGGACTGAGCTAAAATCTAACACATGTGACGGATCACCGTGATACTTCCGGAGCACAGAAACATGAAATACCTGATGGACTCCTGCTAGGCTAGGAGGTAAGGCAAGCTCATATGCAACCTCCCCAACTCGCTGCAACACCTCAAAATGACCAATAAATCTTGGGCTCAGCATGCCTTTGTTTCCAAACCTCATAACACCCTTCATAGGCGAAACCCGGAGCAAGACCCGCTCTCCAACCATGAATGCAATATCGTGAACCTTCCGATCCGCATAACTCTTCTGTCTGGACTGGGCTGTACGAAGTCTATCTTGAAAAACCTTAGCCTTCTCCAAGGCATCCTGAACCAAGTCCATACACAATAATCTGGCCTCGCCCGGCTCGAACCAACCCACTGTGGACCGACACCGCCTACCATACAGAGCCTCATACAGTGCCATCTGAATGCTGGACTGATAATTGTTGTTGTAGGCAAACTCCGCAAGGGACAAGAACTGATCCCAAGAACCTCCAAACTCGATCACACATGCACGGAGCATATCCTCTAGAATTTGAATAGTGTGCTTGGACTGTCCGTCCGTCTGAGGGTGAAATATTGTGCTCAACTCCACCCGAGTACCTAACTTCTGGTGCACGACCCTCCAGAACCGTGATGTAAACTGCATACCTCGATCAAAGATGATAGATACCGGCATGCCATAAAGCCTGACAATCTCGCGGATATACTCGAGCCAGCTGCTCGAAAGAATAGGTAGTCATCACATGAATGAAATGAGCTGACTTGGTTAATCTATCCACAATCACCCAAATAGCATCAAACTTCCGCTAAGTCCGTGGAAGTCTAACAACAAAATCCATAGTGATCCGCTCCCATTTCCACTCCGGAATCTCTAACTTCTGAAGCGATCCACCTGACCGCTGATGCTCATACTTCACGTGCTGGCAATTTAGACACCAGGCTACATATTCCACTATGTCCTTTTTCACTCTACGCCACCAATATGCTGCCTCAAGTCTTGATACATCTTCGTGGCACCCGGATGAATAGAGTACTGCGAGCTGAGCCTCCTAAAGAATCAACTCACGCAATCTATTCACATTGGGCACACACAGCCTGCCCTGCATCCTCATTGCACCATCATCTCCAATAGTGACCTCCTTAGCATCACCATGCTGAACCGTGTCCTTAAGGACAAGCAGATGGGGGTCATCGTACTGACGCTCCCTGATACGATTATAAAGAGAAGACTAGGAGACCACACAAGCCAAAACTCGACTCGGCTAAAAAATATCCAATCTAACAAACTGGTTAGCTAAGGCCTAAACATCCAGTGCCAAAGGCCTCTCTGCTGCTAGTAAATATGCTAAGCTCCCCAAACTCTCCGCCTTGCAACTCAAGGCATCGCCCACCACATTGGCCTTCCGGGGATGGTATAAAATGGTGATATCATACACTTAAGCAACTCTAACCACCTCCGCTGACGCAAGTTAAGATACTTTTGCTTGAACAGATGCTGCAAACTTTGGTGATCAGTGTAGATCTCACGAGGGACATTGTACCAATAGTGCCGCCAAGTCTTCAAAGCATGAACAATAGCTGCTAACTCAAGGTCGTGGACGGGATAGTTCTTTTCATGCACCTTCAGCTGTCTGGACCTGTAGGCAATCACTCTATGGTCCTGCATCAACACCACGTCGAGACAAATCCGCTACGCGTCACAATAAACAGTATAAGACCGCGAACCTGTAGGCAATACCAATACTGGGGTTATAGTCAAAGCTGTTTTGAGCTTTTGAAAGCTCTCTTCATACTCCTTCGTCCACCTAAACGGAGCACCCTTCTGGGTCAGCCTGGTCATAGGCGCTGCAATAGATGAGGATCCCTCAACAAATCGATGGTAATGCCCCGCTAAACTAAGGAAACTCCGAATCTCCATAGCTGAGGGCAGTCTGGGCCAACTCTACACTGCTTCCACCTTCTTCGGACCCACCTTAATCCCTTCACTCGACACCATATGACCTAAAAATACCACGAAATCTTACCAGAACTCACATTTTGAAAACTTTGCATGTAACTTCTTTTCTCTCAAGGTCTGAAGCACAGTCCTCAGGTGCTGCTCATGATCCTCCCGACTCTGGGTGTACACCAGAATGTCTTCAATAAAGATAATGATGGATGAGTCAAGATAGCCGAAATACACTATGCATCAAATGCATAAATGCTGCTGGGGCGTTGGTCAGCCCAAATGACATCACAAAGAACTCGTAATGACCATACGGAGTCCTGAAAGAAGTCTTCACGATATCTGGCTCCCGAATCTTCAACTGATGATAACCTGAACGCAAATCAGTCTTGGGAAACACTCTGGCACCCTGTAACTGATCAAATAGGTCATCAATACGAGGCAAAATATACCTGTTCTTCACCGAGACTTTGTTCAACTGGCAATAATCAATGCACATACGCATAGAACCATCCTTTTTCTTCACAAATAAGATAGGAGCACCCCAAGGTGACACACTGGGCCGAATGAAGCCCTTATCAAGCAATTCTTACAACTGTTCCTTCAAATCCTTCAACTTAGGAGGGGCCATATGATATGGACGAATAGAGATGGGCTGGGTGCCCAGCAACAAATCAGTGCCAAAATCAATATCTCTATCGGGCAGCATGCTCGGAAGATCAGCTAGAAACATAACCGGGAAATCCCTCACTACTGGGACTGACTCAACTGTTGGGGTATTAATACTGACATCTCTCACATAGGCTAGATATGCGTCACACCCCTTCTCAACCATTCGTTGAGCTTTAAGAAATGAAATAACTCTACTAGGAGTGTAATCTAAGGTACCCCTCTACTCTAATCGCGGTAAACCTGGAATAGCCAGCATCACGGTCTTGGCGTCACAATCAAGAATAGCATAATGAGGCGACAACCAGTCCACGCCCAAGATAACATCGAAGTCCACCATGCTGAGCAATAATAAATCGGCTCTGGTCTCAAAATCACTAAGAGCGATCAAACACGACCGATACACGCGGTCCATAACAAGAGAATCTCCCACAGGAGTAGACACATAAATAGGGGAACTCAAGGAATCCCGAGATACGCCCAAATGCAGGGAAAAATAAGATGACACATAGGAATAAGTGGAGCCTGGATCGAATAGAACCGACGCATCTCTATGACAGACAGGAACAATACCTGTAATGATAGAGTCGGAAGCAACTACCTTTGTACGAGCAGGAAGGGCATAGTATCTGGTCTGGCCTCCCCCTCTAGGGCGACCTCTACCTCCCCGACTTCCACCTCGAGCTGGTTGAGTAGGTGGAGTGGTGGCTGGTGCTGTAATCATAGCTTGAGGACCCGGTGGAGCACGATGTGGCTGAAAAGTCTGTGAAGGTGCACCCCTCCTAAGTCTGGGGAAATCCCTCATCATATGACGAGTGTCGCCACACTCAAAACAAGCTCTAGGAGGGTGTGGCTGCTGCGGCTAGCTCGGGCCAGGTCCGCTGGACTGACCGCTAAAAGCACCCCGTGCAGGAGGCACACTACATACTGGAGGTGCATAATAAGGCTCCTAAGGCCTAGAAGTAGCCGTAACACCACTGGCGGCTGGAAGAGCTGAATGAACGGGGCGACTCACATAGCCCCTACCATGTCGAACTGTAGCTGCGGCAAGGGCACCAAAATAATGGCCAAACTCTCGAGACCTCTTGGCCTCTCTCTCCTCCCTCTCTCGAGCAAGCATGCCCTCCACTCTCCAAGCAACACTCACCACCTGCTGATACGAGATATCCATCTCTAACTGCCAGGCCATGCTAGTCCTGATGCTGGGATAGATGCCCTCAATAAACCGATGGACCCTCTCTCGAACTATAGAAACAACAAACGGTGCATGCCTAGCCAAGTCGGTAAAACAAATTGCATACTCAGAAACAGTCATAGTACCCTGGCACAACAGCTAAACTCTACGCGCCATGCATCCCTAAGGCTCTTAGGGACATACTCTCTCAAAAACGTGTCCTAGAACTGAGTCCATGTAAGTGAAGCAGCCTCAACCGGACTGTCCAACTCATAAGCACGCCACCACTGATAGGCTACTCCTATAAGGTGAAACGTAGTGAAAGAAACCCCACTCGACTCTTCTATACCTATAGTACAAAGGATACGGTGGCACTCCTCCAAAAATCCCTAAGCTTCCTCTGACGCTAAGCCACTGAATGTAGGAGGGTTGTACTTCTTGTACCTCTCGAGCCTACGCTGCTCCTCCTCAGAAACTACTGCCCTACCCTCGGGCTGAATTGGGGCTACAGGTGGCACCGGTATAACCTCTGGAATTTGATCAACCTCAACCCAGTGCTCTGGGGTGCGGGCAGCCGAAGTTTGTGCTCATCCCCCGGCCTGAGATGTGGCTGGAGCAAGGGGAATCAACCCTGCCTGAGCTAGAGTACCGAACATGCTCAGGAACTGGGCAAGGGTCTCCTGAAAAGCTAGTGCAGCAGTAGTAGCATCTCCGGTGCCTGCGCTCCGACTGGAGTCACTGGTGGCTCCTCTGTAGCAGCTCGCTGGGGTGCTCTGGCTTCACCATGTGGGCGTACTTGACCTCTACCCCGGCCCCGGCCTCTGGCAGCTCTAGCAGGGGGTGCGGGTGCCTGGTCATCTCCGGTTGCGCGTGTCCTCACCATCTGTGAGATAATAGAAGACAGAAGTTTAGAATTTCGAAGTCAACAATTTCGCACGACAAGGAATCCAAAGAAGTAAATTTTTTTCCTAACAATTCCATAGCCTCCCAAAGTAAGTACAGACGTCTCCATACCGATCCGTGAGACAATAAAAACCGGCTTGTGACTCACGACACCTATGAACCTAGAGCTATGATACCAACTTATCACGACCCAAGTTCTCCATCCGTGAATTTGTCGCAACGACACCTATTCACTACGACTAGGTAAGCCTAACACTTTGCAAAAATGAAATGAAAAACATGAAAATTAACAACTAACAATAGCATATATTTTTAAATAAGCAATTGAGATGCCGCTTGGCATATACAATAATCAACTCTCGAAATATACATAACTCGGAACACCGTAAGTCACAAGCTTCTACGAATTTCTAACTGTTATATAAATCAGTGACTAAAGAAATAAAAAAAGGAACGGCATAAGGGATAGAGACGGACTCCGAGGTCTGCAGACGCGGGCAGATGTACCTTGAAGTCTCCTGATCAGCAGCAATCGCGCAACTAAACTCGAGGCTGGTAGGAGGTACGTGGATTTGCACACGAAAAACATGTGCAGAAGAGGCGTGAGTACACCAGAACGATACCCAGTAAATGCCAAGCCTAACCTCGATCGAGTAGTGACGAGGTCAGGTCAGGGCCCTACTGGTATATATATAATAAAAACATGACACAATAAAATATCGCAGTAAAATAAAGACCAAAATTTAACAAGAATGAAATCACAGAAAGGTAACAGCTTAGTACACAGAGATAACAACAGGGGATCTCCCAAGATACCGCCTCGTAGTCCCAAACGTAAATGTACATGAGGATCTCCCGGAATACCGTTCCGTGGTCCCAAAGTAAATATGCAAGACAGGGGGATCTCCCGAAATATCGTTCTGTAGTCCCAAAGTAAATATGCAGGGGGGTCTCCCCGGAATACCGTTCCATAGTCCCAAAGTAAATATGCAACTCAAAAAATGGAAATAACAGTTACAGCAAGAAAGCCTACAGTTTAGAGTAATTTCAAATCAAGGAAAATCAGGAAATTCACTAAACATGTTGCACAGAATTCAGATTAAACAAGGCAAGTAGACATGTTATTCCAAGCTAACAGGATAACAACACATGCTAATATAACTCAAATAAGAAAGAAACAAGTTATTACTTGGCAGAAACCGGATTTTAGAACAATTAGCCCGTGTACGTACTCGCCGCCTCACGTACACGGTGCTCACATATCAAAGCAGTACCAAATCCTAAGGGGAGTTCCCCCCACAAGGTTAGGCAAGCCACTTACCTCGAACTAAGTTCAATCAATCAGTCACAATGCCTTTCCCATAAATATCGGGCTATCAAATGGCCCAATCTAACCAAAAGCAATTACATATCACAAATACAAATATAATAGACTAATCTAATTAATGAAATTAAGGCTTAAACATGAATTTCAAAAATCGCCCTAAAAAGCCTCCCCAGGCCCATGTCTCGAAATCAGGTAAAGGTCATAAAATATGAACACCCATTCACTCACGAGTCTAACCATACAAGAATTACTCGAATCCGACCTCAAATCACCTTCCAAAACTCAAAATTTTACTCTATGAAGTTTCTACTACTTTTTCCCAAATTTCCAACTCAAATCCCTAATTAAAAGATGAAAATAGCAATAGATTCATGAAATATAGCCCAATCCGAGTTAGAATCACTTACCCCAACAATCTTCTCAAAGAAACCTCGAAACATCGCCTCACACCGAACTCTCAAAGTCCCAAAATCGAAATGGGATTCAAACCCTCGAATTTCACTTTTCTGCCCAGTAATTCCGCATCTGCGGACCTGCCACCGCATCTGCGTTACCGCACATGCGGAATTCCCATCACAAGTGTGGATTCCACTTAAAAACTCAGTGTCCGCTTCTGCGATCAAAGGGCCGCACCTGTGTGTGCACACCTGCGGAGGCTTGTCCGCTTCTACAGTCCTTCACCGTTTTTGCGATCACTTTCACATCTGCGGGCATCGCAGATGCGGAATCCACCTCGCACCTGCGACCCCTGGAAACTCCTCAATTTTCCGCTTCTGCGCTTGACTCTCCACACGTGCGGTCCCGCACCTACTGTCTCCCCACTGCAGGTGCGAAAACACCAAATGCCTGAAGACTTCAGCAACAACACACATCCAACTTTTGATCGGTTAAGCACCCGAAACTCACCCGAGGCCCCCGGGACCTCAGCCAAATATACCAACAAGTCCCAAAATACCATATAAACTTAGTCGACCCGTCAAACCACATCAAACAACGCTAAAATCATGAATCACTCTCCAATGCAAAGTTAAAGAACTTGAAACTTCCAATTTCCACAACCGATGCCGAAACCTATCAAACCACGTCCGATTGACCCCGAATTTTTCACACAAGTCATATTCAACATTACAGACCTATTCGAACTTCCAAAATTGGATTCCAACCCCGATGTCAAAAAGTCCACTACCGGTCAAAATCTCCATAAATTCAACTGTCGCCGTTTCAAGCCTAAATGAGCTACATACCTCCAAAACACAATCCGGACACGCTCCTAAGTCCAAATTCTCCCAACGATGCTAATGGAATCGACGAAACTCCATTCCGGAGTCTTCTTCACACAGTACCGACTACGGCCAAAATCCTAAGGATAAAGCTTCCATTTAGTGTTAGAATGGCTGAAATACTCCCTTTTACCCCATGCTTCTGCCACAGTTGTTGATGGACTATCTTTTCCCCTTTTGGACAGACTTTTAGCACACAGTGAGTCCCTTGAGCAAGTTTTTTGGTGAACAAAAGTCAGTCCTTTTGGACAGATTTTTGGTGAACCAAAAGCTGTCCAAAAGTGACTTTCTTTGCTTACTTAAGGGCTGCTCCTTTCATATTTTAAACACACAATCTATATCATATTCAGAACATCTCTACTCACTCTAAAAGAACACAAAAACTTGAGAACTTGAAGTGAGTTTCTTGAGAGCAAAAATCTTCCAGCAATACATAGTACTTGAAGTCATTTTTGATCTCCTTCTTGTTCGAAAGTTGCTGCGTTTCAGGGTTTCATCAGTATTTCTTACTACTGCCGTTGTTCTGTTTAGGCTGGAGTCTTGCTTGCTGGCTCATTATCTTGCTGTTTTTTCTTCTATTTTCTCCAAACAAGGTATTTTTCCAACTCTGTAGTTTAGTTCTTAGTTGCATAAAGCTATTGCAATGAATGTGTTGATGTGTTATTATTGTTTCTTTACATTTGTGTGCTCTTCTGCTCATAAATGAGTGTTCAAACTTCATGAAATATGTGTTCCCTTTTCCTTAAAGTTCCAGTGTCACGACCCAAAATCCACTAAGGGTCGTGATGGCGCCGGACACCGCTGTCAGGCAAGCCAACCAAAATACTTAATTAAATTCTTGTTTCAAATATTTCCGAAACCCCTTATTTTATACGTTTAAACAATACATAATAAAGTCCACTGAATAAATAATGAAACATTTAACAACTTTTTAAAGTTTCTGAATAAACCATAGACATCCCCAGAATCCAGTGTCACAAGTGCATGAGCTATTTCTAAGAAACAATACAATACAACATCCGTCCGGAATACAAATGGACAGAAAGTAAAAACAATATACTGAAAGGGACTATACTAGCTGCGGGCTGCCTGGAGTAATGCAGCTCACCTAGTCCCAGTATCATTCATGCTGCTACGCCCAGTAGGCCACTAGAAGTACATATGCCTGTGCAGCACAGAAGTGTAGTATGAGTACGAAAACAACGTGTACTCAGTAAGTATCCCGCCTAATCTCGAAGAAGTAGAGACGAGATGGCAACTTCGACACTTGCTAAAGGTCCAGTAATAATGTTATTTATGCGATGACTCACGGATTTATTAGGAGCAACAGTAGATTCAAGTGAATTACTAAATAGGTAAAAGTTCCTCTTTATTAAAAGTCTCCGGATTCACAATCCATTAATTAACAATTATCTCAAGTAGGGAGAGCAGATATTAGTATCGACTAATATCAAAGCAAGAAATACAAGCATGCGCAACTCGTGCCGAGGTCGTACGGCCCGATCCAACAATATTTAAAATGTGCACTGCCGAGGGTCGAGCAGCCCGAACCATAGATGCATCTATTACCCTGCTCACGAATCATACATGCGACGCGGTCAAATTTAAATAAACAATCACCATGCTCGCGTACCATACATGCGAGGTAGGTACGCATAGAAACACATGCTCAATAGCAAATTAAGAATTTTACGCTGAATATTTATCCCATTAGAAGCCAATTCTCTTTTAATGATTTAAGAAATAAGTTTAATCCTCACAGAAATTCATTTAATAGTTCAATAAGATTTAAGCAATTCATACTGTCAATAACATTACAAGTATTCCAAGTATAGCATGCTTTTTGGGCCCAAGACTACCCGGACATACACATATTAGTAGCTACGCATGGACTCTCGTCACCTCGTGTGTACGCAACCCCCACAAATAGGAGCACATAACCAATTATTTCAACTATGGGGACAATTCCCTCTTACAAGGTTAGAAAGGAGACTCACCTTGCACCGAAGATCCATAACCGGCATTCCACGCCCTTCCGAAGACTTGAATCGATGCTAAATACTCCCAAAACTAGCCAATGATTATGCAAATTCATTAAAATACGATAAACTACTCATATTAATCCAATTTGTAACAATTCCTAACCCCGATCGAAAGGTTGACAAAAATGCCCTCGGGTCCACGTGCCTGGATTTCGAATTTTTTTTGAAGATTAAGCTTACCAATGACTCCATGAACTCAAATATATAATTTTCTCTCAATTCCATACCCAAAATCGTGGTCAAATTCCAAGAATATCAATTTTCTAGGTTTTCCCTTAAACCCCAAGTTTTCTACAAATTTCCATGTCCAAATCCATATATAATCATGTATTTAACTCAAAACTAACATAAATTACTTACCTCATGCTTGGTGGTGAAAATGGCACCTCAAAGTTGCTCCAAATCGGCTCCAATGGAAGAAAATGGGGTTGAAATGAACCCAACCCCCGATTTAAAAGAACCTCACTGCCTCCAGCATTTCTCCCACATCTGCGAGAAATGAGCCGCATCTGCGAAAATGGGCCAAAGAGTTGGGACCGCATCTGCGGTCTCCAGGCCGCATCTGCGGAGCCGCTTCTGTGGCTTGGCAGCCGCATCTGCGGTTCCTGGCCTGGCCTGCCTGGGCCGCTTCTGCGATGGGAGGACCGCATCTGCGGTCTCGCACCTGCGGTCCACCAACCGCAGGTGCGGTTATGACAGAAGCAGTAGCTTCAGCACTTCTCAAAATTTCATTTTCGATCCGTTAACCATCCGGAATCCACCCGAGGCCCCCGGGACCCCATCCAATCATACAAACAAGTCCCAAAACACATTACAGACTTGCTCGAGGCCTCAAACCATATCAAACAACGCTAAAACCACGAATCGACCTCAAATCCAAACTTTAAGAACTTTAGAATCTCAAACTTCTACTTTCGATGTTTAAGCCTATCAAATCACGTCCGATTGACTTGAAATTTTGCACACAAGTCATATTCGACATTACGGACCTTCTCCAACTTCCGGAATCGGATTCCGACCCCGATATCAAAAAGTCCACCTCCAGTCAAACTTCTCAAAAACCTTCAAATTTCTATCTTTAGCCAAATGACTCCAAAATGCTCCACGGACATCCGGATCCACTTCCGATCGCGCTCACAACTCCAGAATCACCATATGGAGCTTCTCCTAGATTCGGATTCCCAAACGGACATCGGTAACACTGAAATGCACTGCAACCCAAACCTATGAAATTTCTTCCAAATGCTAACCTCCAAAATAGGCGCCAAAACGCTCCTGGGTTATCCAAAACCCGATCCGGGCATACGCCCAAGTCTGAAATCCTCATACGAACCTACTGGAACCTTCGAATCCTGATTCCGATGTCGTTTACTCAAAAATCCAATCCTAGTCGATTATTTCAACTTAAAGCTTCCGAAATGAAAATTCTCCTTCCGAATCAACCCCGAACTTCCCGAAATTCAATTCCGACCACGCGTACAAGTCGTAATGCCTGAATTGAAGTTTCTCATGGCCTCGAATTGCTGAACGGTGTGCTAGGACTCAAAACGACCGGTCGGGTCATTACATCCTCTCCCACTTAAACATACGTTCGTCCTCGAACGTGCTAGGGACTGTGCTAGGGTTGTCTGAATTCACTGTTTAACACTTCGAGCACCTACCCGTGCTACCACAACTCAGCTGGGCACCCTAGCTCGATCAATCTGACGATATCCTTTTTCACTTAAGCAAATAAGCCTTAGAGCCCAATTCCATCATCCGAAATTCTCTGCCAGGCCTGTTCCAACATACGCTCACCGTATCAATAACTACACGCAGCACCAAAACATGACTGCATATCTTAGCTGAATTCCCATCTTGCACCACATTACTCACAGGACCACAATAGCATTCTCTGATCGAATAAATCGAAATTCCACGAATCTGATGCTCCCATTGCATCTCATGACCTACATAGGTGTTGCTCTAACTCTTACAATACCACCACGATAGAAGAGATGCGTAGAAATTCATAATCAATTGCTGAACCAGTAAATCATTGGGTCTATACTCCTGTCAGGAACCATCACCTCATCTTGAACCAAATAATGGCCTTAGCTCCTTAATGTACTTCATATAATTCGATCGCACTGATTCTAGATCCAGTAATCTTATCTTACTCTGTACAAGCTGCTCAGGCAGCAAGTCACCCCTGACATGACCAAAAGTCTCATGTGATGCCACAACGTGCCAATAGGCTACCATCTCGAACGCGACACATAAGGAAAATGAACTCTGGAAGGGGCTACTTAAATCACGCAACTAATATGAACTTTTCCTCAGAAAATGGAGAAACAAATAACATAGAATAGAATATAAGGGACTGTAATTATCATCTCACTGTTGCGGCGTGCAACCCGATCCGCACATAAAAATCACATAAGGAGATACACATCGAGCTGAATTTGCTCATTACAATAAGATACCGAATATCGGTCACAAGCACGCTAAGTGCATAATACCATCCCTGAGGGGACATATAGTGCCATAAGCTACAAACTCGAGCACAACTGAGGTGCGATATACGATCTGAATCTCAAGAGCCATTTTGCTCATATAACATCATCTTTACGCGGAACCTCGACACATAAGCAGTTTACCAAGCCGTCTCACAACTCACACGACACAATATATTATTACATGAAACAACTGACGACGGAATAACACCCTGACCGCCCTTCCATAAGGAGCGCATTATTGAAATGGACACATCTGGCCTGATATAAAGCCCGTATTCACATTTAAATCCCTCCACAGACCTCAAGCTGGTTCTGATCGCACCGAACTAGGCTAATAACCTTTCAAAGGTCCATAAATACTCCCCTTCCCTCTCATAACACATAAGAACAACCATCATAACCAGAGTAATCCTCCACAGTCTACAACCTAAATAATCGAGTGCCCTCCAGGCATCAATTCTCAAATTAATGACATCACCGCAATATTCATACTTGGTTTAACTCTTCAATCGATCAAGTGACTACATGTCACACTTATACAACCTCCCGGTGGGGCACGCTCCCCAACCTTCCATAACAGATAACAGGTCTGTACATCCAAACCACCGGCAGCACTAACGCTGAAAAGCGATCAAGAATCCTTAACCAGGATGCAAAGCCCTTTCACAAAACACCGATCTAAGGTGACGCTGAAGACAATACCAACTTACTTTAAACGTCGGAACTACTTTCCTACTCATCCGAGCTCGTGACATTCTTGTCAACACCGAACTGTAACCTTGATCCTCACTTCAAATTTCATACCACTCACTGCACCCAACAAGCCAATATACGATAGAACACGATTTTTATCATAACTCCGGAACCACTAATAGATTAACACTTCATCATATCAAAACTTTTGACTTAACTCACTTCAGAAGAACCATTACGACACATAGGTGAATTCTCATAACCGCAGAATACGCCAAATCTCTAAGCAGTGGTCTTAAGCCACCATAGCCCTTCCGGGACCCGCCTACACATGACAGGACATAACAGTAGAATACTTCTGAATAACATCAATTACGGTGGCCGACAAACCTCACATGTACCGCCACAAATCACTTGCATAACTTGATCGCGCTGAAGGGACCGATCACTGCCACCAATATGCCAATTCAACTATGGCTAATCAATCTATCTTCTTCCAATCTATCCTCGGTCGCCTTAGAAATAATAATAACTCCATTCAACACATAGCATACTCCATCCGCACTCATCTCGAGTGACCTTGACTCACGAGACCATGCTGTCTCAAATCCCACGAACCATTTCATACCTCCCAATTGCTACCCTGCAAGTCAAAACATCATAGAACTTTCTAGGCACCTCCTCATAAGCTGCTATAAGGCTTGACTCTTACTGTATCTATAGGCTCGAAGCCATCAGGCACCACACTTTACCCCTTTGAGTCCACTAGGACCGCTGTTGAGAGCCACCCGCTCTGACTTGGCCTCGAATATAATCAACTCCATAAATCTCCTAGCACATGAATACCTCTCGGCGAAGCACCCAGCAGAATCACTTCCCTTGAAACCCACATCTATACAGGGCATAAATCCTGAATCCTTCCCCAAGTCTGAACATGGGCCAATGAGGCCAACCATAGCACACTTTTAACAATTCCTTTGCTCAAATCACCGCTTATGTCTTTTCCGCAGCTGAAATGACCCATCAACATGCCAATAACCAGAAACCTCGCAAGTAGTTAACCATGAAACCTTAATCATAGGTGGTGGGACTCTCCCACTTAGCTTGAAGCCATTATTACACAACTCTAGACTCCACCAGGATACTTTATTTCTTATTGACATAACCTTGCGCAATCAACCGACAAAATTCTCGGAATCTTTCTGTAAAATCCCTTTTTATACCCTGAGTCATCAACCACATTCACACGACCGATCTCCTTGTTGTATAACCAATAGAATTTCCGCAGAAGCTTCGCCAATCATGCAACCGCCGATCCGCTCACTGGAGATAACCCACATGTGGGATTCACGTGCCGATGTCTTCTAACACTGCTACACGGGGTGCAATCCCCATGACATTAATGACCCATCCGAGTCCAAGCTCACCCTCTAGCTGCACGAGTCCATTCACCCCTCGTTGACATCAATTAAGTCCGGGGAAACATCCTTCCCATTCAAAGTTAGGTTGTATCCTTCTCCATTTCTAGTAGCTCCTTTCCGTTATATCAAATCTCATGCCGCATAATAGCCCATACTTCAAATTAATCCGTAGGCACAAATCACCAATCACTAAAATTCCCAAATCACTCCAAACTCTCCCACTTTGGCGAAACTCATCCCTTTAGTCGACTACTCGACCTTTGCTTCTTATACCTGGCCTTCTAGAAATTTTAACCACCGCCTGATACTCCTCACATGTCCTTCCTTATCCTTTGCTACTCAGTTGTTGCCTTAATTAGAATCTACCTTCGTGGCACTTGGACCCACAATTGCTGCTAACTTTAAACCTTTCCGAAAGTCATCTTTCTCGAACCATCAACATTAGAAATACTGATTAAATCCTAAACCACCGCACCCTGCGATATCTGACAGCCGCATCTCCAATACTATTTCACAGTATCTTGCCCCAGAGGCGAATTGTAGAAGATCATAACACCGGCGAACTGAGTACATTCAATAGGGACAACTACACCTCATCATTGAAGAAAACTCTACCACCCTTGCAAATACCAAATCTCATTACTCCAACAACCCAAATCTGCACATTCTTAGTCCGATTGCCTTTCCTCCACCAGAAGTAAAATACCAAATCTCTGAATCATGCACTGAGTAAACCTCCCTTCAAGTCATTCTCTGCCCGACACGTAGGCAAACATCCTACTATCATATCAATACTGTGGAACAATTGTTCATAGCATCATGGCAACTTGTGCCTAGCCTCACAGCTCTTAGAAGCACCGCTACTGAGCCGAAACGACAGAATATCCCTTCAAAAGGTGGCGATAATAGCCCAGACAACTACGCAGGGAGAAATATCCTGCACCACATCGGCAGTACCATTAAAATTCTTCAATTCTCAATTTATAACCAGCGGTTCGCGTCGCGTAGATTTGAGTAAGAAGGAAACAGGGGCATAAGCTTCAGGGAATCAAATCACACGATGAGGAATCAAGAAGGGAAGTACTCATAACAGTCCTGCAGCCTCCCGAGGATAAGTACAGACGTCTCCGTACCGACCCGCGAGACTCTACTAGACTTGCTCATGACTCGTGAGACCCTAGGAACCTAGTGCTCTGATACCATGTTGTCACGACCCAAAATCCACTAACGGTCGTGATGGCACCGGACACCGCTGTCAGGCAAGCCAACCAAAATACTTAATTAAATTCTTGTTTTAAATATTTCCGAAACCACTTCTTTTATACGTTTAAACAATACATAATAAATTCCACTGAATAAATAATGAAACATTTAACAACTTTTTAAAGTTTCTGAATAAACCATAGATATCCCCAGAACCCGGTGTCACAAGTGCATGAGCTATTTCTAGGAAACAATACAATACAACATCCATCCGGAATACAAATGGACAGAAAGTAAAAACAATAACTGAAAGGGATTATACTAGGTGCGGGCTTCCTGGAGTAATGCATCTCACCTAGTCCCACTATCATACATGCTGCTACGCCCAGTAGGCCACTAGAAGTACATGTGCATGTGCAACAAAAATGCACAGAAGTGTAGTATGAGTACGAAAACAACGTGTACTCAGTAAGTATCCCGCCTAATCTCGAAGAACTAGAGACGAGATGGAAACTGACACTTGCTAAAGGTCCAGTAATAATGTTATTAATGCGATGACTCACGGATTAATTAGGAGCAACAGTAGATTCAAGTGAATTACTAAACAGGTAAAAGTTCCTCTTTATTAAAAGTCTCCGGATTCATAATCCATTAATTAACAATTATCTCAAGTCGGGAGAGCAGATATTAGTATCGACAAATATCAAAGCAAGCAATACAAGCATGCGCAACTCATGCCGAGGTCGTACGGCCCGATCCAATAATATTTAAAATGTGCATTGCCGAGGGTCGAGCGGCCCGAACCATAGATGCATCTATTACCCCGCTCGCGAATCATACATGCGACGCGATCAAATTTAAATAAACAATCACCCTGCTCGAGTACCATACATGCGACGCAGGTACACATAGAAACACATGCTCAAGAGCAAATTAAGAATTTTACGGGGAATATTTATCCCATTAGAAGCCAATTCTCTTTTAATAATTTAGGGAATAAGTTTAATCCTCATAGAAATTCATTTACCAGTTCAATAAGATTTAAGCAATTCATACTATCAATAACATTACAAGTATTCCAAGTATAGCATGTTTTTTGGGTTCGAGACTACCCGGACATACACATATTAGTAGCTACGCACGGACTCTCGTCACCTCGTGCGTATGTAGCCCCCACAAATAGGAGTACATAACCAATTATTTCACCTATGGGGACAATTCCCTCTTACAAGGTTAGAAAGGAGACTCACCTCGCTCTGAAGATCCATAATCGGCATTCCACGCCCTTCCGAAGACTTGAATCAATGCTAAATACTCCCAAAACTAGCCAATGATTATGCAAATTCATTAATATACGATAAACTGCTCATATTAATCCAATTTATAACAATTTCTAACCCCGATCGAAAAGTTGACAAAAACGCCCTCGGGTCCACGTGCCCGGATTCCGAAATTTTTTGAAGATTAAGCTAACCCATGACTCCCTGAACTCAAATATATGATTTTCTCTTAATTCCATACCCAAAATCGTGGTCAAATTCCATCAATTTTCTAGGTCTTCCCTCAAACCTCAAGTTTTCTACAAATTTCCATCTCCAAATCCGTATATAATCATGTATTTAACTCAAAACTAACATAAATTACTTACCTCATGCTTGGTGGTGAAAATGGCACCTCAAAGTTGCTCCAAATCGGCTCCAATGGAAGAAAATGGGGTTGATATGAACCCAACCCCCTATTTAAAATAACCTCACTGCCTCCAGCATTTCCGCATCTGCGGTCAGGGGACCGCATCTGCGAGAAATGGGCCGCATCTGCGAAAATGGGCCAAAGAGCTGGGACCGCATCTGCGGTCTCCACGCCGCATCTGCGGAGCCACTTCTGCGGCTTGGGAACCGCATCGCGGTTCCTGGCCTGGCCTGCCCTGGGCCGCTTCTGCGACGGGAGGACCGCATCTGTGGTCTCGCACCTGCGGTCCACCAACCGCAGGTGCGGTTATGACAGAAGCAGCAGCTTCAGCACTTCTCAAAATTTCATTTTCGATTCGTTAATCATCTGGAATCCACCCGAGGCCCCCGGGACCCCATCCAATCATACCAATCAGTCCCAAAACACATTGCGGACTTGCTCGAGGCCGCAAACCATATGAAACAACGCTAAAACCACGAATCGACCTCCAATCCAAACTTTATGAACTTTAGAATCTCAAACTTCTACTTTCGATGTTTAAGCCTATCAAATGACGTCTGATTGAATTGAAATTTTGCACACAAGTCATATTTGACATTATGGACCTACTCCAACTTACGGAATCGGATTCCGACCCGATATCAAAAAGTCCACCTCCGGTCAAACTTCTCAAAAACCATCTTTAGCCAAATGACTCCAAAATGCTCCACGGACATCCGAATCCACATCCGATCGCGCTCCCAACTCTAAAATCACCATACGGAGCTTCTCCTAGATTCGGATTCCCAAACGAACATCGATAACACTGAAATATACTGCAACCCTAACCTATGAAATTTCTTCCAAATGCTAACCTCCAAAATAGGCGCTAAAATGCTCCCGCGTCATCCAAAACCCGATCCGGGCATACGCCTAAGTCCGAAATCCTTATATGAACCTGCTGGAACCTTCGAATCCCGATTCTGATATCGTTTACTCAAAAATTCAATCCTAGTCGATTTTTTCAACTTAAAGCTTCCGAAATGAAAATTCTCCTTCCGAGTCAACCCCGAACTTCCCGAAATTCAATTCCGACCATGCGTACAAGTCATAATGCCTGAATTGAAGCTGCTCATGGACTCGAACTGCTGAACGGTGTGCTAGGGCTCAAAACGACCGGTCGGGTCGTTACATCCAACTTCTTCTAACTTCTTTGTAAGTTAAAAGTTGTACATGATTTGTTTAGTTGCTAAGAGGTTGTGCTGGTATATCTAACTCGTATAATGGCACAATATAGTTTAAAGAACAAGTGACTGTAAGATAGATTTTAATTCTCATGATAGTTATAGCTTAGAGTAAATGTTTGTGTTTAATTTGTAAACTCATCAGAGAAACATACTTAGTATTTTGAGATACCTTGTTGCATAAATAGGATGTTAGCTTCTTTTTGTTCTTTCTTTAGTTTAAATAGAAGATGCATAGAAAGCGCACGTTAAAAGTTTTTCTTTTCTTTTTTTATTAGTTTCCCTGAGTGTTCCTAAGTAGAAAAGAGTGTTTGAAGATAAAAGAGGACTATGTGTGAATAATAGAAAGTCTATTGCTATTTTGAGAATTAAATTATTGAGTCTTAGACATCATGATTGTCCTTATTTTTAGAGTGGAAATCCCAGTCATTTGTGTCAAGGTGAATAAATTCATGTGATTATGAATTTATCATTTATGTTTAAGTCATTGGATCATTTATTTGAAATTAAAAAAAATCAGATAATCAATTATGTTTCATTTCTTGTCTTCTTTTTTTAGCTTGCTGTATTTTTTTGGTCTACAAAATACATGTGGTATTATTGATGTGTTTGTGAGCTTTAAACTTTGATATTGGATTGAAAAAGAGGTTGACTTTTGTTTTTAGTTTAATAAAAAAAATATAAATAAACAAAGTAAGATTCGGTAGTGGGTTTGCAAAGTAGAAATGAAAGGATATTGGGGTGAAATACTAGGCCCAACGTGATTAAGTCTAAATTATTTTAATTGATGGTTCATCTCCCTTTAATAATTTCAGTAGGCCCATATCTTTTTAATAAGTTGCTGGGCCTTTTCTGTAAATAATTTCAGCAGCCCAATATCAAGTGCATTTCCATAGGTGGCCCATTTTCACTTGCTAACAAGACTGATCCAACTTTCAACACCATGTTTGTCTCACTATTAATTTCAATAAAAAAAATCAGTTTCTCCTCTACAAATTAAAATAATTTGATCGCTTTCTTAATTAATTAATTTAAATGCTAGGGAATTAGTAGGCGCACTTTAACTCACTAATCGCTTGTGTAGCGTGATGTTTAACATTCAATAAATTAATTCAATAATCTCATACCATACCCATTAGTTTTAGTTAATTTTTAATTTAGTTAATTCTTTGCTGCAATCGCGGATTAGCTTGCGTAGCGCGATAGTTGACTAATAATTTTCAAGAATTAATTTTTTTAAATGTAGTAATTTCTCAAAAGTATTACAAATAATTGATTGTCACGATTCGGGATTCGCTTGCGAGGCGCAATTATGATAAGTTAATTTTTTGTTATTCGATCACGCATTCACTTGCGTACAATGGTTATGACAACGTAATTTATCCAAAATTTTTTTTTATAATTCTATTAATCAACAATAAAAATGACATAGGCAAACATGAAAATCAAATAAAGCACAGTTTATCCAAAAATTAATTGAAGCCAATTTTAGTCAATAAAAGCAACCGTGCTAGAACCACGGGACTCGAAGAATGCCTTACACCTTTTCCCTGGTCAATAGAATTCTTTAACCGTACTTTATTATCGCAGACCAATAATAATAGAGTCAAACTTTCCTTTGACTAGAGATTCAAATAAAAGGTGACTTGGAACACCCAAAAATCAATTCCAAGTGGTGACTCTGAACAATAAAATAATCCCTACTCAAGTTTGTCAGTTTAATTGGAAAAACACTTTAACTCACAATCCATAACATAACACATATTTTTTGGGGTAGAAAAGGGGTGTGAGAGCTCTGGCGGCTCTGCTGGGGACAACTAGAATTCGAGCTTATACATGTTGACTTTTATTTGACTTTATTAAATTTGTATATGTCGTGATTTATTTGTTCTTGTGCTACTTGTTCGCTTTTTACCGATTTGATATTGTTGAACTGTACATATAAACTCTTCTCACGCACCCCCTCTAAGTTTTCTTGAAATTAAAAATTAGGCATTTGTTTGACATTGCCTGCTTTCTTTGAGATAGCCGAGGTGCTTGTCACCTGGTGAAGCATTTTAGTCACACATGTTTTAGGTGTGGAGCACTACCAGCTAAGCCAGAAAGCAATGCTACCGATATGCTGACCCTCCTCGGCTCGAGTTGTCCGCTCGAGTAAGCCAGTCTAGATACCTTCTCGATCAGGATTTAAACCTAGAAGAACAAACCCATGCCGGATATCCCTAGTACCTTCTCTTTATTTGTATCATGTGCATTTGACTTAGCAACGCTCGGTACAGGGACGGGTTCTACTTTAGAACGTGTACCTTGTTGAGACCAATATGTTCATGTTATGTGCTATCTATTACATTATTTGGGAGGCTTGCATGTTGACCGTCTTTAGAATAAATTAGTTGAATAAACAAGAGAGAAATTCTCTGATTTTTGTACAAATGTCCGTTAAAAAAAGAGGGGAAGATGTGGTCTAGTTCTATGGTTTTGAGGATTAATTTTCAAAAAAATAAAAAGAGAAAATATAGTTGGTTTTACCGAATTACGCGAGTTTGATTCTCACCGGATGTGAGATACGTAGGCAACCTTTATCGGGTCCGGCCCCAAATTTTTAAAAATCAAAAAATATTTTTCTTTAATCTTTGATACAACAAATCGAAATATTCAAAAAAAATATATATAAGCATTAAAGAATTTGAATTCCAAAATTATTTCATTCTTCTTCAGTAGTTTTTCTTTCGGAAATTAAAAAGAAAACTCAGAATCCAAAAATATTTTCGGAAATTCAAAGGCAAAAATAAAAAAAATCATTTTCTTTCTTTTTTAGAAGTTTTCTTTCGAAGATTTCTAAAAAAAATCGAAATCCAAAAAAAATACTTTCTTTCTTCTTTAGAAAGCTTTCTTTCAATAATTCCCAAAAATCTAAAAATATTTTCCTTTAAATCTATCTTTGAGACATCAAATCCAAAAATTTCAAAATAAATAAACAAATTGAATTGCAAAATATTTTCATTCTTCTTCAAAAGTTTTTATTTCTAAAATTAAAAAGAAAACCCAGAATCCAAAGATTTTTTTCATTCAACGGCAAAAAATTCAAAACCCCAAAAATATTTTCTTTCTTCTTTAGAAGTCTTTCTTTCAGAAAAACTGGAAAAAAAAAATTCTTCTTTAGAAGTCTTTCTTTTAACAATTCCCAAAAAACTATCCAAAAAAATTTTCTTTATTAGGAGCTTTCGTGGTCTGATTTGTATATGAGTAGAAAAAAAAAGAGTTAGTTTATTTATTTATCCTAATTTTTCTGAACTACGTAATGATCTGATTCATGCGGCAACATAATACGTAGGCAACCCCCAAAAGATTCGATCAAAATATTTTTCAATGACTCTAAAATAAGAGATCAAAATAAGGCGAGTGAAAGGAAAAACGAAAAAAAAAGGAGAAGAAAATAAGAGCGTCAATAAGCAACAACCTTTTAAGCCAGAATGAAACATGAAGCCTTCCAAAAGCTTGTTACAGACGGTGATAATTTTAGGATCATAGCGTATTTCCGTGTGATTCGTATCTATAAAATGCTTAACTCTAACACATTTGTTGCCTCTTATATAGTAAGCTTAAGGTTGTTAGTTTGTGGTGAAACTCGCAACACATCATTACTTCACCAGATCTAAGGGAAAGGTAGCAATAGCTAACAATGATGAAATCGAGTTGGTCAGGGACGACCCCAGGGTCAGCCAGTTGAGCAAGAGTTGGAGAAAGTAAGAAGATTGAAACAGCAACTGTCTGTTGTGTATCAAGCTTGGGTTTCCGGTCAGCCTCCGCCTTAAGGTCCCTCAGAAGGAACTCCACCGTACCCCAGGCTACTCAACCACCGTCCCATGCAATGAGTGATCACATTCTACCACCAGGGTATGTGCCAAACTACAGCTTCCATGCCGCCCCTAGCACCTCTAATGTGCGACCTCCAGTCACACCGGTTAGGAACACCCCTCCCGTCGTGTCTGGCGCGCCGGTATATACAATCCCGCCACCACCTCCTGTGACGAGGCCAAACAACGAGCCACCATCTCGTTCTTATGATGGCCAATACTACTCTCCAAATATGGCTTTCAGGGTCTCGGCTCCATACAATCAGACTCCTCAGTACGAGTCACCAGTGGAAACTAAAAAGGCTGCCAAGATGAGTGAGCTAGATGAGATGGCCAGAAAAATGAAAGTCTCGAGCAGAACATAAAGAACATACAAGGACTAGGTGGTCACAAAAGTGTTTCATTCAGCGATCTATGCATGTTCCCTCACTTCCATTTGCCACCAGGGTTCAAGACCCCGAAATTTGAGAAATATGATGGACACGGCGACCCTATCGCCCACTTGAAAAGGTACTGCAACCAGCTGAGGCGCGCAGGAGGAAAAAAAGAGTTGCTGATGGTTTATTTTGGGGAAAGTCTTGCCTCCGAATGGTTCATTGGCCAAGATATCTCTCATTGGCATGTCTGGGACGACATCGCCCAGGCCTTCATCAAACAATTCCAGTACAACATTGATATTGGACCAGATCATAATTCCCTGTCCAATATGAAGAAAAACCAACTAAAAGCTTTAGGGAATATGCCATCAAGTGGAGAGAGCAAGCGGCTAGAGTTAAGCCACCCACGGATAACCACGAGTTGATCACAGTTTTTCTGGAGGCTCAAGAGCCTGATTACTTTCAGAACATGATGTTCGCGATGGGTAGACCTTTTGCAGAAGGAATCAAAATAGGGGAGATGGTCAAAAATGGCCTCAAGACTGCAGAATTGTAAGTCAAGTTGTTCTCAAAGCCACCACCAAGCAATATAAAATGGGTCGGGAAGTTTGGCAAATAGAAAGAACAGAGATGAAGAGTTCATGATGACCTCGGGATCCAGCGAAGTTCAAAGGGGGGCATCACACCCTTATGTGCAAGTTCAGCAGGGGCAATCCAACTACCCTCAACATTATTATCCCCCGCCAATTCCTCAATACTCTATAGGCCCACCACAGTATACAGTGTTTAATACTCAATCTTATGGTCGGCCTCCCAATCAGCAGGTATGGGCACCAGCTCCAAGGATTCCCCGACCACGACAGCATAATTTTTGGGCACCATACAATGCTCGTCATAGGCAGGATTATGGTCGAGAGCAGAGGCTGGTGTAAAAATTCACTCCATTGGCTGAATCACATTCTAGTCTATTCTAGAAGCTGAAGCAAATGGGCGTGATTGGACCCATCGCTCCCCACCATATGCATCCCGATTCACAAGGATTTCAAGCAAATGCTAGATGTGAATAGCATTCAGGTGCCCTGGGCCATAGCACTGATGACTCTTGGACTCTGGAAAGATCCATAGAAAGACTAATTGCTGAAAAACTGATTGTAGTGACAAATGGCGAGGACCCTCCTAATGTAACCAACAACCCCTTACTAGTACACAATGATGTTCATTTTGTGGGTATTTGTCACGATCCGGATTTCCCACCCTCGGGAGTCGTGATGGCGCATACTAGTGAAAGCTAGGCAAGCCAACCAATTGAACTATTTACATTGTTTCCATTTTTAATCCGATAACAGTTAAGAGCCAACAATTAGATAACAACAGAATTCAATAATCGGAAGACTGCATTGTAAAATTTTAATAATACTGCTAATACCAATCCATAACAAATCTACCCAAGACTAGTGTCACAACTTCACAGACTGTCTAAGAGTACTGCAAATAAAGGTCTGAAAGAAATAATACAACACTGTCTCTAGAAATACAAGAAAGAAACAGGAATAATAGATAGAAGGAGACGCCAAGGCCTGCGGACGCCTGCAGGACTACCTCGGGTCGCCTGATGAACACGAAACAGAAATCTCACTGCGCGGAAATATCAAGTAACAACAGAGATCCAATAGATAAATGTAAAGAACACTATAACTAAATTATCAACAAGAATCAGGAAATCAAAGACAAGTGCACGGCATCACCCTTCGTGCTTTACACTCTCTCACAAATGTCATACATGGCATCACCCTTCGTGCTTTACACTCTCTCACAAATATCATGCACGGATCACCCTTCGTGCTTTACACTCTTCCTCACCCAAGAAACAATCAAAAAAGCAATTTGGGTAAGGGAATCAATAACATCATATTAAAATCAAGTAACCACAGAAAACCAATAAATAAACGTAAAGAACATCATGACTCAATTATCAACAAGAATCAGGAAAATCAAGGACAAGTGCACGGCATCACCCTTCGTGCTTTTACTCTCGTCCTCACCATAAGAATCAACATAATCTACACGGCATCACCCTTCGTGCATTTTTTTGGTGAGAGAGTGTTAAAGCACGAAGGGTGATGTCGTGTATGATTTTTGTAAGGAAGAGTGTAAAGCACGAAGGGTGATGTCGTGCCGCACGATGTATAATTCTGTGCCTATTATATTGATTTTATGGTGAGGACGAGAGTGGTACCAGTCATAAGCCTTTCTAAGAGTAGTTACACAAAATACATACATCACTATTCCGAAACAATAGGAACAAATGGAAATAAGTACAAATGAAGGTGACTCTGAGGCCGTCCTACAGACATCCGCAGGCTCTTGGCGTCTCCTTCTATCTATTATTCCTGTTTCTTTCTTGTATTTCCAGAGACAACGTTGTAGTATTTCTTTCAGACCTTTATTTGTAGTACTCTTAGAAAGTCTGTGAAGTTGTGACACCAGTCTTGGGTAGA
This sequence comes from Nicotiana attenuata, assembly GCF_001879085.1. NCBI lineage: Eukaryota > Viridiplantae > Streptophyta > Magnoliopsida > Solanales > Solanaceae > Nicotiana > Nicotiana attenuata. The sequence continues at coordinate 407,016 of NW_017670722.1, read as the reverse complement.
TTTGTCATGGATTGGTATTAGCGGTATTCTTAATACTTTACAATGCAGTCTTCCGCTTATTCAATTCTGTTGTTATCTAATTATCGGCTCTTAACAGTTATCGGATTAAAAATGGAAACAAGGTAAATAGTTCAATTGGTTGGCTTGCCTAGCTTTCACTAGTAGGCGCCATCACGACTCCCGAGGGTGGGAAATCCGGGTCGTGACAATATTATTGGCCGAGATCAAGAATACAAACTGGCTGGTTGCAGAGATTACAGCGGGAACGATTCAAGAGGGAACCAAACTGGAAGTAAGTCCAAGCCGAGATATGTTGTTGATTGTGAAAGGTGCCCCGAGCTTAGAAAAGGTAAATTTATTTGTTCCCAAGGGCTCGAGGTTGGAAGTTCGATCCAATGTTCCAAGCCCAAGGTTATATGTCCTTGGAGGCCACCCCATCACAAGGCAGAATCAGGGTGGTACGAAGGGTATAACAGAGCCGATCATATTCAAACCTGCAGTGCAACCCCCTAATACAAACACAAAAACCATTCCTTGGAACTATAACAAAACTATAATGACTTACAAAGTCAAGGAAATCATAGAAGAAGTGGGGGAAACTGGAGGTTTCACCCGATCGGGGAGGTGTTACTCTCCAGAAGAGTTGAGGAAGGCCAATTGCCAATAAAGAAACTGGTCACTAAAGAAGAGGCAGAAGAGTTTTTGAAAAAGAAGAAAGTTTAGGATTACTCAATCCTTGACCAGCTGAGAAAGACTCCTGCCCAAATCTCTCTACTATCTCTGCTCATACATTCCATAGAGCATGCCCGTGTACTAATCAAGATCCTGAACGAGGCACATGTCTTAGAGGAGACCGCAGTGAATCAGTTAGAGAAGATGACCAACAAATTTTTTGAGGTGACCAGAATCTCCTTTATTGATGATGAACTTCCCGAGGAGGGAGCCGAGCACAATAGGGCTTTACACTTGATGGTCAAATGTGAGGGGCACTATGTAAGGCAAGTCGTGGTTGATGGAGGTTCGAGTGTAGATGTATGCCCTCTCTCTACCTTGCAAGACATGAAGATGAATACAGATAGAATTCGACCCAACAATGTTCGCATCCGGGATTTTGATGGCTCAGCAAGAGATACCATTTGGGAGATCAACCTCACCATGACGATTGGGCCGATTGACTTTGAAATTGTCTTCCAAGTAGTGGACATGGACACTTCTTATAACTTTCTTCTTGGAAGGCCATAGATCTATACGGCCCGAGCTATGCCATCCACCTTGCATCAGATGCTCAAATTTGAACATGACATGTAAGAAATTATTGTTCACGAGGAATACGAGTCGTCCATTTATAAAGACCCGTTAATCCCCTGTATTGAGGCCAAGGAAGGGTGTGAGTCCATTGTCTATCAGGCTTTTGAAGTGGTTGTTTTGGACCATGTTGAGGAAGGAAAGCCCATTCTGCATCCTCGTCTTTCCGCCACATCTATAATGGTAGCTGCACTTATGCTGAGACAAGGTTATGAGCCAGGAAAAGGCTTGGGGGCATCATTGCAAGGAATTTCGGAGCCCATTTCTCCGTTCAGTAACCAGGGTACTTTTGTTTAGGCTTTAGGCCAACACAAGCAGACGAAGACAAAGCCAATCACCGCAAAAAGCATGGATGGGTCTTGCAACAACCTATACCTCACATTTTCTACACTTTTGTCAAGCGACGACTCCAAGAGGGTCAAAATTCCTTGGTACAGGAAAACATTAATGAAATTTTCCATGGCCTTAGCCAGATGTTTTCTGAAGTGAATATGATCCAAGCTGGTGAAGGCATCAGTCATGCCGATATGCAACTAATTGGCCCAGACACTATGCTCAACAATTGGGAAGCAACTCCTCTCCCCACAAGGAAGGAGTCTTGGTCGTTTGCTTTTGCAGCTTCTTTTTTGTATTTTGGGTTACTTTCAGGGTTGTAATCCAAACATCTCAGTATGATTGTTTTGTTTTGATGCTAATCCTTCTATCCTTTCAAATTCAATAAATGCAGTTCAGTTTCGTATTAAGTTTTGTATCTTTTACTTTTCCTAATTCCTATCATTTTGTTTCTATTTCAGTTTTGTTAGTGTCAGCTTTAATAACATGACATGCATGCGGAATTCACGCCCAGATCTTAAAAAGCTGTCTAATTTCAAAATAATGCATCAAGAGGTCGAATATGATGAAGATGAGGTTGTTGAGGAAATAAAAAGAGAGTTGGAACAATTTGAAAACAAGCCTAAGCCCAACCTCAATGAAACTGAGCCAATTAATATCGGAAGTCATGAAGAAGTTAGAGAAACGAAGATACGCATTCACACTAAACAAAACAGAGATGCCTTGATTCAACTTTTATTCGGATATAGATCTGTGTTTGCTTGGTCATATGATGATATGTCGGGTTTAAGTGTTAATCTAGTGGTTCACAAGCTTCCTACGTATCCTGATTTTCCACCAGTCCAACAAAAGCAACGAAAATTTAAAAATAGACATGAGTGATAAAATCAAAGAGGAAATAATGAAACAACTGAGCGCCAATGTAGTCAGAGCTGTCCAATATACCACCTGGGTGGCAAATATTGTTCATGTGCCAAAGAAGGATGGAAAAACCAGAGTCTGTGTTGACTACAAGGACCTGAACAAAGCAAGTCCAAGGGATAATTTTCCTTTACCAAGCATCCACATTCTTGTAGATAATTGCACAAAGCATAAGATACAATCGTTTGTGGATTACTATGCAGGGTAGCAGCAAATTCTAATAGATGAAGATGATTCAGAAAAGACCGCTTTCACCACTCCATGGGGTACTTATTATTACAAGGCCATGAAATTCAGTTTGAAGAATGCGGGGGCAACTTACATGAGGGCCATGACCACCATTTTTCACGACATGATGCATAAAGAGATTGAAGTATATGTCGATGATGTCACCATAAAATCAAAGACACAGGCTGATCACGTGCGCGATTTGAAAAAGTTCTTTGAACAGCTTCGAAGGTATAACCTTAAGATTAATCCAGCCAAGTGCGCATTTGGGGTTCCATCTGGAAACTCCTCGGTTTTATAGTCAGCCGGAGAGGCATCGAATTGGATCCATCTAAGATAAAGTCCATTTGAGATCTTCCACCCCGAAGAACAAAAAGGAAGTCATGAGTTTGCTCGGGAGGTTGAACTACATCAGTAGGTTCATTGCTCAGCTCACAACCACGTACGAGCCCATCTTTAGGTTGCTGAAGAAGGATGATGCTATCAAGTGGACGTTCGATTGCCAAAAAGCTTTTGACAGGATCAAAGATTATCTGTCAAAACCCCCTATACTGGTTCACCTAAACCTGGTAGGCCTTTGTTTTTATATTTGTCGGTGATGCATAATTCCTTTGGATGCATTCTGGGGCAACATGATGCAACAGGCAAAAAGGAACATGCAATCTATTATTTGAGCAAGAAGTTCACCAATTATTAGGTTAAGTACACCCTTTTGGAAAAAGACATGTTGTGCCTTGACTTGGGTTGCTCGGAAGCTGAGACATTATCTTTTGGCCTACACTACTTACCTCATATCCAGAATGGATCCTTTGAAGTACATCTTCCAAAAGCCAGTGCCCACTGGCAGGCTCACAAAATGGTGAATTCTGCTCACATAGTTCGACATCGTCTATGTCACTCGCACCACACTGAAAGCACAGGCTTTGGCAGATTATATGGCAGAGAATCCAGTTGATGATGATTACAAGCCATTGAGCACATACTTCCCAGACGAAGAGGTCAACTCAATAGAGGAAGTAGTTCCTGACGACAACCCTGTGTGGAAAATGTATTTTGATGGGGCTGTCAATATAAAAGGAGTTGGGATCGGGGCAATCCTCATCTCACCCATTGGATGGCATTACCCTGCAACGGCCCGACTTTGGTTCTTCTGTACCAATAATACTGCAGAATATGAAGCTTGTATCATGGGTATGAAAATGGCCCTAGATCTGAATGTACAGGAACTATTGGTTATGGGAGATTCCGACTTTCTTATCCAGCAAGCCCAGGGCGAATGGGAGACTCGAGACATTAAGCTTATTCCTTACAAACAATGTGTGCAAGACGTGAGCAAAAGATTCAAATCTATCAAATTCAGGCACATTCCCAGGTTTACCAACGAGCTTGCTGACACCTTGGCTACCTTAGCCTCGATGCTCCCTTATCCATGTAACACTCATATTGATCCATTGCAAATCCAAGTTCAGATTCAACACGATTACTGCAATACAATTGAGGTAGAACCAGATGGTGAAACATGGTATCATAACATAAAACGATTCCTGAAAACAAGGGAGTACCCAAAGCATGCCAAAGGAGATCAAAAAAGAACTATAAGGCGGCTTGCTGGTGGTTTTTTCCTGAATGGGGAAATTTTGTACAAAAGAACCCCAGATTAAAACTTGTTGAGATGCATAGATTCCATAGAAGCTGAACGGATCATAAGTGAAGTGCATTCAGGGGTATTCGGATCTCACATGAATGGATACGTTTTGGCGAAGAATATTTTGCGGGCAGGGTATTATTGGCTTACGATGGAGCGAGATTGCTTCAGTTTTGTTCGCAAGTGTCACCAATGCCAGATTCATGGTGACCCGATTCACTCGCCTCCATCGGAGCTGCATCCCATGTCCTCTCCTTGGCCTTTCGTTGCTTGGGGAGTGGATGTTATTAGGCCAATCAAGACAAAGGATTCAAATGGTCATAGATTGTCACGACCCAGATTTCCCACCATCGGGATCGTGATGGCGCCTACTCGTGGTAGCTAGGCAAGCCAACTTATTTACCTTTTCATCACTAAACAATTATTTTAACAATTTATAGCATCAATATTGAACATGAAATTTACTAAGAATAATAGCGGAAGTCTGATTTATAAATCTGAATCAAAATGCGGAACAGTCAACAATAGCCTCTACCCAAGATTTGGTGTCACATTACTCACGAACTGCTACGAATTTACTAAATACAAAGGTCTGAAAGAAACATAGAAGTTGTCTGTCCCGAGACAAGGAGGCAACAGTCTAAATGAGAACATAAAGAAGAGACGCCGGGCCTGCGGACGCCTGCAAGGCTACCTCGGTCTCGTGATAATAAAAGCCTACTCCCGTACTAATGCTGCTGCTGCTCCTCAGAACCTGGACCTGTGCAAAAATGCACAGAAGCGTAGCATCAGCACAACCGACCCCATGTGCTGGTAAGTGTCTAGCCTAACCCCGTCGAAGTAGTGACGAGGCTAGACTGGACACCACATAAACCTGTGCAGTTATAAATATATAGCGAAAATCGAATACAAGCAATTAACAATATGGGAGGGGGAAACATGCTATGGGGAGATACAATATTAACAGTAACTCAGGGTAATGAACTAAAGCAACTTAGATCCACCATAAACAAGGAATCAATACTCAATATAAACACAGGGCATCAAATAACTGTTGCGGCGTGCAACCCGCTCCATAACTACCATTGTTGCGGCGTGCAACCCACTCCACAAATACCACTGTTACGGCGTGCAACCCGACCCATATCATTTATCATGTATCATTGTTGCGGCGCGCAACCCGACCCTCACATATTATTGTTGCGGCGTGCAACCCGATCCTCAATATCATTGTTGCGGCGTGCAACCCGCTCCACCAAGATCATATTTCCTCATCCAAACCACAGTCACAAACACGGGGCAAGAGAGTAAATAAACAATAATGAAAATCCTGGCAAGGGAATACACATGACAAACGACTTAATAATCTCAGTATCCCGGCAAGGGAGAGAAAAAAAAACCAACAACAGAATCAACAAAACGTCCGGCAAGGGAATAACCAGTAACTCTTTCCCTTTCTTTCTTTTCTTACTCCACGATATCACTGGAGCCCAAGCTCCAAGAAATTCTTATCTCATATTCCGTCACAAACAACAATATAACGACATCCCAGTGAGGGAACAAAACATTATGTCAAATATCCCGGCAAGGGAATTACTATACCAACATTAGTTCCAACATCTAACCACCACATTAGTTCCAACATCTAACCACCACAACTATAACCAACCTATTACCACACTTGACCACCTCAGCTATATCTAACCGACTACCATACCCAACCAACCCATCTGTAACAATAGTCATCACACGACACAAGGAAACATTAACCTAAGCGACCCTAGTATCCGTTAAGAACACAGTGCAGAGGAATCACAACCCAACAATAGCCCGCCAAGAGGGCAACATAATGGTCTCTCCTCTTTCTCACTTTTACTTCACAATTCTTTTCACAACTCGAGCAGATGCTCCAGAGGTTCAATTATCACTTATACTTTCGCAATTCGTTCTACAACTGGAGCCGACGCTCCTCAATGAATCAAGTCATTTCATATACTTTCAATATTCGTATCACAGTTCGAGCCAATGCTCCTAGGAATCAAATTATCATATCACCATTCACATGTTATTCACAACATATAGAAATACTCCAATAAACATGAAATTCACAATCAGTTCATGATAATCACATTATAAGGACTCACGGTCATGCTAGACACCAATGTATAGATACTCGTCACCATGCCTATACATCGTACTCGATCACATAGCAATTAGCAACAAGACTCAACTCCTATTCCCTCAAGCTAGAGTTAAACCAAACACTTACCTCAAAGCCTTGAAATCCACTTAATCCTCAACTATTGCTTTACCTCGCGGTTCCACCTCCAATTCGCTCGAATCTAATCACAAATTGCTTAATTACTTTAATAAACACTATATGAAACAATTGGAATGCATAAAAATGAATTTCTCAAGTTTTTTTCCAAAAAAAATTCCAAAAATGCCCCCGGGCCACCTGGTCAAAACCCGAGGTTCGAACCAAAACCCGGTTACCCATTCCCCCACGAACTCAAATATGTAATTTGTTTTGAAATCGGACCCCAAATCGAGGTCCAAATCCCCAATTTTTAGAAAACCTAGGTTCTACCCAAAAACCCCAATTTCACCCATGAAAATCCTTGATTTCAAGTGGAAGACATGCTTAATGATGTTAAAAGTTGAAAGAATTGAGTAAAAATCAACTTACAAATGATTTGGGATGAAGTTTGCTCTTGAAAAATTGCCTATGGTGTTTGGGTTTTGAAAGAATGGTGAAAAGTGATGAAAATTCGACTAAGTATAAAATTTGCTGGGCCTCGGATATGGGAATTGCGAGCCTTGGTTCGCATTTGCGAACAAGACAGGGCTGGGAATTGCGATCCTTGGTTCGCATTTGCGAACACTGGGCCTACAGGCGGGGTTTCGCATTTGCGAAAGAGGCATCGCATTTGCGAACCTCCCCCCCCCCTCCCCCCTTCGCATTTGCGAGCCAACCCATCGCATTTGCGACAGTGCCCCATTTTCTCCAGACTTCGCAATTGCGAAGCAGTGCTCGCATTTGCGAGCTCGCAATTGCCAGTCTTCCCTTTGCATTTGCGAAAATTGCAGAAGCCAGCATACCAGATTTTTAAAACATGAGAAATGCAATCCGATGCCTATCCAAAACTCACCCGATCCCTCGGAGCTCCAAACCAAACATGCACACAACCTCAAAAACATCCTACGGACTTACTCGCGCGATCACATCGCCAAAATAACATCATATACATAGAATCAAGCCTCAAAACTCATGATTTTCTTTAAAATGTTCATAAAGCCTCAAATTTCCATTTGGAGTCCGAAACACGTCAAACGACGTCCGTTTTCAACCAATTTTTTACAGAAAGCGCTTAAACCATATATAAGACTTGTACCGAGCGTCGGAACCAAAATACGAGCCCGATACCACAGTCTTTTAATCTATTTTCGTTTCCAATTTCCTTAATAATTTCATAAAAAGAATTTCATGGAAAAATTCATTTCTCGGGCTCTAGACCTCGGAATTCGACTCCGGGCATATGCCCGAGTCCCACATTTTTCTACGGACCCTCCGGGACCGTCAAATCACGGGTCCGGGTCCGTTTACCAGAAATGTTGACCGAAGTCAAATATATTCATATTAATATCAAAATTCTTCAAATTTTTCTCAGAATTCACAAATTTCAACATAAAAATTTTTCGGCTACGCACCTGGACTATGCATGCAAATCGAGGCAAGTAGACAATGAGGTTTCAAGGCCTCGGAAGCACGGAACGAGTGAGGAAACAGGTGATGACCCTTTGGGTCGTCACATCCTCCACCTCTAAAATAACCGTTCGTCCTCGAACAGACAAAAGAAAGAAGTACCTGAGTCGGGAAAAAGAAGGGGATAACGGCTTCGCATATCAGACTCGGACTTCCAGGTCGATGCCTCAGGGGGCTGACCTTTCCACTGAACACGAACAAAAGGAAAACTCCTAGACCTCAACTGACGAACCTGCCGGTCTAGAATAGCTACCGGCTCCTCCTCATAAGATAAATCCTTGTCCAACTGGACAGTGCTGAAATCTAACACATGGGTAGGATCGCCGTGATACCTCCGAAGCATAGACACATGGAAAACTGGATGCACGGCTGATAAGCTAGGTGGCAATGCAAGTCTATAAGCCACCTCTCCCACTCGATCAAGAACCTCAAACGGGCCAATGTACCTAGGGCTAAGCTCGCCCTTCTTTCCAAATCTCATCACGCCCTTCATAGGCGACACCCGGAGCAATACCCGCTCACCAACCATGAAAGCTACATCTCGAACCTTACGACCTGCATAGCTCTTTTGCCTAGACTGAGCTGAACGAAGTCTGTCCTGAATGACCTTGACCTTCTCCAAGGCCTCCTGAACTAAATCTGTACCTATCAACCGAGCCTCTCCCGGCTCGAACCATCCAATCGGAGACCGACACCGCCTACCATATAAGGCCTCATAAGGAGCCATCTGGATGCTCGACTGGTAGCTGTTATTGTAGGCAAACTCTGATAAAGGCAAGAACTGATCCCATGAACCTCCAAAGTCAATAACACAAGCCCGGAGCATATCCTCCAAAATTTGAATAGTCCGCTCGGACTGACCGTCCGTCTGGGGATGGAACGCTATGCTCAACTCGACCCGTGTGCCCAACTCTCACTGGACTGCTCTCCAGAAGCGCGAGGTAAACTGCGTACCCCGATCCGATATGATAGATGCCGGCACACCATGAAGGCGAACAATCTCCCAGATGTAAATCTCAGCTAGCCTCTCGGATGAGTAGGAGACTGCCACTGGAATGAAATGTGCTGACTTGGTCAGCCTATCAACAATAACCCATATCGCATCAAACTTCTTCCGAGTCAAGGGAAGTCCAGTAACAAAAATCCATGGTAATCCGCTCCTACTTCCACTCTGGAAGATCAATATTCTGGTGTAGACCACCAGGCCTCTGATGCTCGTACTTAACCTGCTGACAATTCAAACAACGAGCTACATATGCCACAATATCCTTCTTCATTCTACGCCACCAGTAATGTTGCCGCAAGTCCTGATACATCTTTGCGGCGCCCGGATGAATGGAATACCGGGAACTATGGGCCTCCTCTAAGATCAACTCTTGAAGCCCATCCACATTAGGCACACAAACTTGCCCCTGCAATCTCAAAACTCCATCCGCATCTAAGGTAACCTGCTTGGCACCTCCTCGCTGTACCTTGTCTCTAAGGACACACAAATAGGGAACATCCAACTGCCGATCACGAATACGCTCCAATAATGAAGAACGAGCGACCGTGCAAGCTAACACTCGGCTAGGCTCACAAACATCCAACCTCACAAATCGATTGGCCAAGGCCTGAACATCCAAAAGCAAGCGGCCTCTGGCTGACCGGAATATAAGCAAGACTACCCATGCTGGCTGACTTTCTACTCAACGCATCGGCCACCACGTTGGCCTTCCCCGGGTGATATAAAATGGTGACATCATAATCCTTCAACAACTCCAACCACCTCCTCTGCCTCAAATTCCAATCCTTTTGCTTAAATAAGTACTGTAGACTCTTATGATCAGTGAACACCTCGCACGCCACGCCATACAAATAGTGCCTCCAAATCTTCAAGGCGTGGACAATGGCTGCCAACTCCAGATCATGCACTAGATAGTTCTTCTCATGAATTTTCAACTGCCTCGAAGCGTAGGCAATGACCTTGCCATCCTGCATCAACACTGCTCCAAGCCCAACACGGGAAGCATCACAATAAACAGTATAGGGCCCTGAACCTGTGGGCAGAACCAACACCGGTGCCGTAGTCAGAGTTGTCTTGAGCTTCTGAAAGCTCGCCTCACACTTATCCGACCATCTGAAATGGGCACCCTTCTGGGTCAATCTGGATACCCTCTGCTGACACAACATGACCCAGGAATGCAACTGAACTCAACCAGAACTCACACTTCGAAAACTTGGCGTACAACTGACTATCCCTCAAAGTCTGAAGAACCACTCTAAGATGCCGCTCGTGCTCCTCTCGGTTGCGGGAATATATCAAAATATCATCATGAAGACTATCACGAACGAATCCAAATAAGGCCTGAACACTTTCATCAAGTCCATGAAAGTTGCTGGGGCATTTGTCAACCCGAATGACATAACCAAGAACTCATAATGCCCGTACTGAGTGCGGAAAGATGTCTTACGGACATCGGATGCCCTAATCCTCAACTGATGGTAGCCAGATCTCAAGTCCATCTTTGAAAATACCTTGGCACCCTGAAGCTGATCAAACCAATCATCAATCTTCGGCAATGGATACTTATTCTTGATTGTACCGTTGTTCAATTGTCTGTAATCAATACACATTCTCATTGAACCATCATTCTTCTTAACAAATAACACTGGCGTACCCCAAGGCAAAACACTGGGTCCAATGAAACCCTTCTTAAGCAAATCCTGCAACTGTTCCTTTAACTCCTTTAACTCCGGCAGGGCCATACGATATGGCGGGATAGAAATGGGCTGAGTGCCCGGAACCAGATCAATGCAAAAGTCAATATCCCTGTCGGGTGGCATACCCGGCAAGTTTGAAGGAAAAACATCAGGGAACTCACGAACAACGGGCACAGAATCAATAGAGGGAACCTCAGCACTAGAATCACGAACATAGGCTAAATAAGCCAAACACCCCTTCTGGACCATACACCGAGCCTTCACATACTATATAACACTGCGGGTAGAATGACCAGGAGTCCCTCTCCACTCTAAACGAGGCATACCCGGCAAAGCTAAGGTCACAGTATTGGCATGACAGTCCAAGATAGCGTGGTAAGGTGATAACCCGTCCATCAACAATATAACACCGAAATCATCCATGTCCAGAAGAAGCAAATCTACACGAGTCTCAAGACCTCCAATCACAACTATACATGATTAATGAACACGATCCACCACAATAGAATCACCCACCGGCGTACACATAAACGGGGGCACTCAAAGGACCACTAGGCATGACCAGAAATGGCGCAAAATAAAATCGAAGCTTCTCTACCACAAACTAGAACAATACCTGCACCTCCACCTCTAATACCTTTACCTCCGCCTCTAGCATCTCTACCTCCACCTCTAATACCTCTACCTCCACCTCTAGCTAACTTAGCGGGCTGGACGTCCCTCAATGAACCTCCTCACTCTCTCTCACGGTGGGAAGTATGATAAGAGCATGACGAGCCAAGTCGATGAATCTGATCTCGTACTGAGTAACAGTCATAGAACCCTGCTGGGGACGCTCAAATTGCCTCCGATAGACCTCTCTCTGAGTGATGGGGAGAAACTTCTCCAGAAATAACTGCGTGAACTGTTCTCAAGTCGAAGCTGATGACCTAACTGGTATAGCCAATCAATAATCTCTCCAACAGGTCTTGGCGGATCTAGACAAGCGAAAGGTAGCAAAATCGACCCCATTGGTCTCCACGATCCCCATGTTCCTGAGAACCTCATGACAACTGTCTAGAAAACCTGGGGATCCTCAGTAGATGTACCGCTGAATATAGTATGAAGAGCTTGGTGAAACTTATCCAACCTCCACAAAGCCTCCGAAGACGTAGCTGATCTATCACTGGTCTGTGCTGCTGCTCAACTGAAGAAGCGGTACATGACCTCGCCATACGCGAAGGGACAAGAGTAGAGGTTTCAATTTAGCATTTGAGAAACAAAATCGCACGACAGGAAAGAACAAGTGTGAAGTTTTCCTAACTCCGTAGCCTCTGGGGGATAAATACAGACGTCTCCGTACCGATCCCTCAGACTCTACTGAGCTTGTCCGTGAATTGTGAGACCTGTGTAACCTAGAGCTCTGATACCAACTTGTCACGACCCGAATTTCCCACCATCGGGATCGTGATGGCGCCTACTCGTGGTAGCTAGGCAAGCCAACTTATTTACCTTTCATTAATAAATAAATCCGTTAACAATCTATAGCATCAATAAGTAATATGGAATTTAATAATAATAATAGCGGAAGTCTAATTTATAAGTCTGAATCAAAACGCGGAATAGTCAATAATAGCCTCTACCCAAGATTTGGTGTCACATAACCCGCGAATTGCTACGAATTTACTAAATACAAAGGGCTGAAAGAAACATATAAGATGTCTGTCTCGAAAATAATGAGGCAACAGTCGAAAGAGAACATAAGGAAGAGACGCCGGGCCTGCGGACGCCTGCAAGGCTACCTCAGTCTCGTGTAAATGAAATCCTGGTCCCGTACTACTGCTGGTGCTGCTCCTCAAAACCTGGACCTGTGCAAAAATGCACAGAAGTGTAGCATCAGCACAACCGACCCCATGTGCTGGTAAGTGTCTAGCCTAACCCCGGCGAAGTAGTGAGGAGGCTAGACTGGACACCA